>NC_085138.1:450126027-450171959 GCF_035046485.1 Aedes albopictus
AGCTTTGCCGAAGAAACCAACGTTCCAAGTTATCAGGATCCTGCGATATAGGAAGTTGAAAATTTCTAAGGCACATTCTTCGGCCAAACTTCTAAGACTAAGAGAACAAACCCGCCAAACCAACCCAAAGTCTACTTCGACGTTGTCTCACAAATTTTCTTGTTCTGTTTCTCAGGAATCAGAATCCTGATCGAGGGAAGAACCATGGAGCAGTGTTGCCACATTTAAATCTGTATTTTGCCTTTCAAAAATCTTCATAATCTGTATCACCATTTTTTGTCAAAAATCTTTATGAAATCTGTAATATTTCGCGAAAAATCTGTTTGAAATTCTGTAAGTTTCTGAAAAATCAGTTGAGGCCGACAAATCCCACCTTCCACCACCCACCCACCATCTTACCTAACAGCCGCAGCAGTGGTTCATCATCAAAAATTGCAGCCAGGCCAGGACTTGCTTTTGTTCACTTCACTTCACTTCACTTCACTGCACCACCGCCGAGTGGACCTTTAAACGAGAAAACTTACAACCACCCCGTAAACTGTATTGCCAACCCAAACCCAAACCCCCCCGCCCCGGTTCGGAACTTCGGATGTAAAGGAAAATCATAACACATTTTCATTTTTGCGAACTTTTTTTTATTGGCTTCAGATCTTATACTATGCTTACCAACTAACAATGATTAATATATGACTTACCCATAATCGCACAACTGTCCGCCAGATGGGACTGATATGCGATTACAGGCAGTGAACAAAACAGGAGACACAAAGGCGCAATATCCCAGAACAGTGATTAGCCCAGGCACCCTACTGCCCATGATCGCATATCAGTCCCATCTTTGCTGGGTTTCCTATTCCTATGGGACAATTATGCGATCATAGGCAGCCTATGATGGATAATGGAAATTTCCTGGACGCGATACACAGGTGCCAAATGATCATTCCCAGAAGAAGAAGAAAAAGAAGAAGAAGAAGAAAAAGAAGAAGAAGAAGAAGAAGAAGAAGAAGAAAAAGAAGAAGAAGAAAAAGAAGAAGAAGAAGAAGTGTGTGTGTGGGGGGAGAAGAAGCACCCACACCGAAAGTACTAGACTCCGTGGACTACAGAAGAAGAAGAAAAAGAAGAAGAAGAGGAGGTCCGATCCCGGTCGAATTCGCCAGCAAACACAAGCGCGCTCGCTGACACAAACACAGTCTACTCACGGTTCGCTGATTACTGGCCGGATCCGTTCGTCGTCGCCCGCCCGTTTGGAGCCCGATACGCGCTCTGTCCGTACGCCGTCGACGAACGCGTACGTGAGCCCACCATGAGCGTCCTCCAGCTGGGCCGTGTTGTTCTTTTCCAGTTCTTCTTCTTCTTCTTCTTCTTCTTCTTCTTCGTCGTCGTTTCGGGTTCCTCCTCCTGTGCCGGTGGCGCCCATTGGTGGAGAGCGAGCGAGGGTCTGTCCTGAAAAAACGGAAATGACCAACGATTAGCACCACAAATTTGCCCTCGTTCGATGGGGGGGTATGTACTTACGGGTGGGTGTCCGCCTCGTCATCGCAGCCTTGTTTCCCCCGTTGGCCCGTCTTCCGGCTCCGGTTCCGGCCATCGAGGGTGGTCCTTCTTTTCAAGCTCTTCTTCTTCTTCTTCGTCCGGGGTTCCTCCAAGAGGAGGCCAGAGCCGGTGGCGCTCAGTGGTGGAGGGTTGTCCTGAAAAAAAGGGAAAAAGAAAACGGGAAAGATGGGGGGGTACTTACGGATGTCTATTTTCCGGATCTCCTCCTATCCATCCGTCATTGGATCGCAGGGCCCGAGGAGTATCGCTCCCGTCATCGGTGCGATGTCGTCCGGTCGTCCGCCGTCCGGAAAGCGAGAGCGGAATCTTCGCCCCGAATGCGGCACCGTTGGCGGGTGCCGGACGGAAACCGGGAACTGGATGGGCGGACCACGGAGCGGACCCGGATGGGCGGGCTGGATGGGTGGACCACGGAGCGGACCCGGATGGGCGGACTGGATGGGTGGAACTGGATGGGCGGACCCGAAGCTGCCGAAGCGGATTCCACCGTCGGCGAGAGTTCCCCGGGAGTGACGGACGGCTGGCCTGTTGGACGAAAAACGAATATTAGCCCAACGTTGGCACCTTCGTTGGTTGGTACTTACCTCAGATATCGCGCTACGGTGCCCGTTTGTGCGGTGAATACGCACTTTCTTGCGTATTCGGCCCGCACAAACATCGCGATCGCCGATGGAAAAAACATTTTCGCGGTTTTGTTTTGCTCTGTTTTTTCACTGTTTTTTCACTGCCCGTCGGTTGCTATGGGCCGCGCAGGGCAGTTTGTTTATAAATAGAGGTAGGGTGGCCGGTTTTTTCGTCAGTAGCGTAGGTGAGTGAGTTGGAAGGAGACGTGTTTTTGGCAAGTGAAAAGTAAAAATTTTGTAAAAAAAAACAAAACTAACAAAAAAAATGGAAAACTACGAAATAGAAGAACAAGAGGTGGTAATTCGGATTGTAATATACGATGAAGCCTGTATTCGACCTGTAAAACCTGAACCCGTCCGGAAGCCGGAAAAAAAAGTTACATTTGCTTCGAAAACAAAAATCATCCAAAAAACAAAATCAAAAACAAAAACAAAACCAAAACAGAAAACAGAGCAAAAACCGGAACCAAAAACAAAGCCAAAAAAAGGCAAAAAAAAATCAAAACCAAAAACAGAGGAAAATCCGGAGGAAAAAATCAAAAAAACCAAACCTAAAACCAAAAAAAAATTGAAAAAAGACGAACAAAATTTGACAACGGCTGCCGGTCGGGGGAAGGACCAAAAAAAAAATAACAAAAAAATAAACAAAAAAACAAAAGAAAAATGAAAGCAAAAAAAAATTCAAAACAAAAAATTTAAAAAAAAATAACAAAACAAAAAATAAAAATAAAAAATAAATAAAAATAAAATAAAAAAATATAAAATAAATACAAAAAAAACTAAAAAAATAACAAAACGAAAAATAAAAATAAAAAATAAATAAAAATAAAATAAAAAATGCAAAATAACAAAACAAAAAATGAAAAAAAATAAGAAAAAACTAAAAATAACAAAAAAATCAGAAAACCCTCATAGAAAACCTATTATAGATCAACGTTTGGATGGATGGAGAAATCATTCTGTGAATGATTGCGATTGATCAACCTAAAAAAACCGTTGTCGAAAGTGTTGTTTCATAGCATATGTTTCCAAAAGAAACGTATGATATGAGACAGCATGATTGACAACAGCCCTGGTTCAGTGTGGTGCCACACTGAACAGGGCTACTGTTTTCGGGTTTGTTGAATCGTGATTATTGGCAGGGTGATGGCATTTGTTCATCTTTCCGTTGGTTTATGATTTGTTTTTTATGAGGGGTGGGGTAGACAGTGGTTGTGGAGGGTGGGGTCTACCCCATGAAAAAAAAAAAAATAATAATAAATAAAATAATGTTGAAAAAAAAAACTTGAAAAAAACACACACACACACACACACACACACACACACACACACACACACACACACACACACACACACACACACACACACACACACACACACACTCCCTAGCGCTAACACCGACTAGTAGTGGAATTTCACACCAAACAACCCATCGCCGGCAAGTCCTCCCCCGGTCAAACCATTTTGCCGAAGACACCAAAACTCCCAGTAATCAGGGACCTGCGGTAGTAGTTATATGTATGCAATTCTGCGATTTCGGTGATGTCCGAGACTAACAAACGTAGCACCAACGATGCTTCCTAAAGCGACAAAACCGTTGGTGTCTTCGGGAACGTTGTTCGTGCTGGTCATGATTCGAAATCCCATCGGAGGAGAAGGCACTATAGAGGGCATTTCAATTTTCAATCTCGTTTATCTCAGGTTTCTGATTGTTTAAGAAAGATGGTTGCTGTCAGTTGAACAGCCGTTTGGTTTGACTTTCTGCCACAGGGCGGCGCTAGTTGCAAATGTGCCAAAGCATGCCTGTTTTGTCGATTATCTAGAACATGTTCAACAAGCTGTAACTTTTCATAGATTGCACAAAAAATTCTTAAATTTTGACTGCCAGCTCTACTACTAGATGGCTACAATTGGTTCCAATTTGGGCTTGCTTGGTAGACACTACACGAAGCTAGAGCGTTTCTAGTAAATTGTGTCTTATTTGACTGCTGTTCAATAAACCACTTTATCTCAGGGTTGAGTAAACCGAATCACGTGAAATTTTGGCCACTTGTGGCTGCTACATTGGTCTTTGATTACCATTTGACTCGACCCAAGTATGTCCAGAGGGAAAAACGTTACAGCTTGTTGAACACTTTTTGAGAAATTCTAATCAATTGCAAAACATCGCAAATCTCCAACTAGCGCCGCCTAGTGGCGGAATCCTGCATCGAACCGCAAACCAACTGTAAACCCTTGACATACCAAACAGCTTTGCCGAAGAAACCAACGTTCCAAGTTATCAGGATCCTGCGATATAGGAAGTTGAAAATTTCTAAGGCACATTCTTCGGCCAAACTTCTAAGACTAAGAGAACAAACCCGCCAAACCAACCCAAAGTCTACTTCGACGTTGTCTCACAAATTTTCTTGTTCTGTTTCTCAGGAATCAGAATCCTGATCGAGGGAAGAACCATGGAGCAGTGTTGCCACATTTAAATCTGTATTTTGCCTTTCAAAAATCTTCATAATCTGTATCACCATTTTTTGTCAAAAATCTTTATGAAATCTGTAATATTTCGCGAAAAATCTGTTTGAAATTCTGTAAGTTTCTGAAAAATCAGTTGAGGCCGACAAATCCCACCTTCCACCACCCACCCACCATCTTACCTAACAGCCGCAGCAGTGGTTCATCATCAAAAATTGCAGCCAGGCCAGGACTTGCTTTTGTTCACTTCACTTCACTTCACTTCACTGCACCACCGCCGAGTGGACCTTTAAACGAGAAAACTTACAACCACCCCGTAAACTGTATTGCCAACCCAAACCCAAACCCCCCCGCCCCGGTTCGGAACTTCGGATGTAAAGGAAAATCATAACACATTTTCATTTTTGCGAACTTTTTTTTATTGGCTTCAGATCTTATACTATGCTTACCAACTAACAATGATTAATATATGACTTACCCATAATCGCACAACTGTCCGCCAGATGGGACTGATATGCGATTACAGGCAGTGAACAAAACAGGAGACACAAAGGCGCAATATCCCAGAACAGTGATTAGCCCAGGCACCCTACTGCCCATGATCGCATATCAGTCCCATCTTTGCTGGGTTTCCTATTCCTATGGGACAATTATGCGATCATAGGCAGCCTATGATGGATAATGGAAATTTCCTGGACGCGATACACAGGTGCCAAATGATCATTCCCAGAAGAAGAAGAAAAAGAAGAAGAAGAAGAAAAAGAAGAAGAAGAAGAAGAAGAAGAAGAAGAAAAAGAAGAAGAAGAAAAAGAAGAAGAAGAAGAAGTGTGTGTGTGGGGGGAGAAGAAGCACCCACACCGAAAGTACTAGACTCCGTGGACTACAGAAGAAGAAGAAAAAGAAGAAGAAGAGGAGGTCCGATCCCGGTCGAATTCGCCAGCAAACACAAGCGCGCTCGCTGACACAAACACAGTCTACTCACGGTTCGCTGATTACTGGCCGGATCCGTTCGTCGTCGCCCGCCCGTTTGGAGCCCGATACGCGCTCTGTCCGTACGCCGTCGACGAACGCGTACGTGAGCCCACCATGAGCGTCCTCCAGCTGGGCCGTGTTGTTCTTTTCCAGTTCTTCTTCTTCTTCTTCTTCTTCTTCTTCTTCGTCGTCGTTTCGGGTTCCTCCTCCTGTGCCGGTGGCGCCCATTGGTGGAGAGCGAGCGAGGGTCTGTCCTGAAAAAACGGAAATGACCAACGATTAGCACCACAAATTTGCCCTCGTTCGATGGGGGGGTATGTACTTACGGGTGGGTGTCCGCCTCGTCATCGCAGCCTTGTTTCCCCCGTTGGCCCGTCTTCCGGCTCCGGTTCCGGCCATCGAGGGTGGTCCTTCTTTTCAAGCTCTTCTTCTTCTTCTTCGTCCGGGGTTCCTCCAAGAGGAGGCCAGAGCCGGTGGCGCTCAGTGGTGGAGGGTTGTCCTGAAAAAAAGGGAAAAAGAAAACGGGAAAGATGGGGGGGTACTTACGGATGTCTATTTTCCGGATCTCCTCCTATCCATCCGTCATTGGATCGCAGGGCCCGAGGAGTATCGCTCCCGTCATCGGTGCGATGTCGTCCGGTCGTCCGCCGTCCGGAAAGCGAGAGCGGAATCTTCGCCCCGAATGCGGCACCGTTGGCGGGTGCCGGACGGAAACCGGGAACTGGATGGGCGGACCACGGAGCGGACCCGGATGGGCGGGCTGGATGGGTGGACCACGGAGCGGACCCGGATGGGCGGACTGGATGGGTGGAACTGGATGGGCGGACCCGAAGCTGCCGAAGCGGATTCCACCGTCGGCGAGAGTTCCCCGGGAGTGACGGACGGCTGGCCTGTTGGACGAAAAACGAATATTAGCCCAACGTTGGCACCTTCGTTGGTTGGTACTTACCTCAGATATCGCGCTACGGTGCCCGTTTGTGCGGTGAATACGCACTTTCTTGCGTATTCGGCCCGCACAAACATCGCGATCGCCGATGGAAAAAACATTTTCGCGGTTTTGTTTTGCTCTGTTTTTTCACTGTTTTTTCACTGCCCGTCGGTTGCTATGGGCCGCGCAGGGCAGTTTGTTTATAAATAGAGGTAGGGTGGCCGGTTTTTTCGTCAGTAGCGTAGGTGAGTGAGTTGGAAGGAGACGTGTTTTTGGCAAGTGAAAAGTAAAAATTTTGTAAAAAAAAACAAAACTAACAAAAAAAATGGAAAACTACGAAATAGAAGAACAAGAGGTGGTAATTCGGATTGTAATATACGATGAAGCCTGTATTCGACCTGTAAAACCTGAACCCGTCCGGAAGCCGGAAAAAAAAGTTACATTTGCTCCGAAAACAAAAATCATCCAAAAAACAAAATCAAAAACAAAAACAAAACCAAAACAGAAAACAGAGCAAAAACCGGAACCAAAAACAAAGCCAAAAAAAGGCAAAAAAAAATCAAAACCAAAAACAGAGGAAAATCCGGAGGAAAAAATCAAAAAAACCAAACCTAAAACCAAAAAAAAATTGAAAAAAGACGAACAAAATTTGACAACGGCTGCCGGTCGGGGGAAGGACCAAAAAAAAAATAACAAAAAAATAAACAAAAAAACAAAAGAAAAATGAAAGCAAAAAAAAATTCAAAACAAAAAATTTAAAAAAAAATAACAAAACAAAAAATAAAAATAAAAAATAAATAAAAATAAAATAAAAAAATATAAAATAAATACAAAAAAAACTAAAAAAATAACAAAACGAAAAATAAAAATAAAAAATAAATAAAAATAAAATAAAAAATGCAAAATAACAAAACAAAAAATGAAAAAAAATAAGAAAAAACTAAAAATAACAAATAAATCAGAAAACCCTCATAGAAAACCTATTATAGATCAACGTTTGGATGGATGGAGAAATCATTCTGTGAATGATTGCGATTGATCAACCTAAAAAAACCGTTGTCGAAAGTGTTGTTTCATAGCATATGTTTCCAAAAGAAACGTATGATATGAGACAGCATGATTGACAACAGCCCTGGTTCAGTGTGGTGCCACACTGAACAGGGCTACTGTTTTCGGGTTTGTTGAATCGTGATTATTGGCAGGGTGATGGCATTTGTTCATCTTTCCGTTGGTTTATGATTTGTTTTTTATGAGGGGTGGGGTAGACAGTGGTTGTGGAGGGTGGGGTCTACCCCATGAAAAAAAAAAAAATAATAATAAATAAAATAATGTTGAAAAAAAAAACTTGAAAAAAAACACACACACACACACACACACACACACACACACACACACACACACACACACACACACACACACACACACACACACACACACACACTCCCTAGCGCTAACACCGACTAGTAGTGGAATTTCACACCAAACAACCCATCGCCGGCAAGTCCTCCCCCGGTCAAACCATTTTGCCGAAGACACCAAAACTCCCAGTAATCAGGGACCTGCGGTAGTAGTTATATGTATGCAATTCTGCGATTTCGGTGATGTCCGAGACTAACAAACGTAGCACCAACGATGCTTCCTAAAGCGACAAAACCGTTGGTGTCTTCGGGAACGTTGTTCGTGCTGGTCATGATTCGAAATCCCATCGGAGGAGAAGGCACTATAGAGGGCATTTCAATTTTCAATCTCGTTTATCTCAGGTTTCTGATTGTTTAAGAAAGATGGTTGCTGTCAGTTGAACAGCCGTTTGGTTTGACTTTCTGCCACAGGGCGGCGCTAGTTGCAAATGTGCCAAAGCATGCCTGTTTTGTCGATTATCTAGAACATGTTCAACAAGCTGTAACTTTTCATAGATTGCACAAAAAATTCTTAAATTTTGACTGCCAGCTCTACTACTAGATGGCTACAATTGGTTCCAATTTGGGCTTGCTTGGTAGACACTACACGAAGCTAGAGCGTTTCTAGTAAATTGTGTCTTATTTGACTGCTGTTCAATAAACCACTTTATCTCAGGGTTGAGTAAACCGAATCACGTGAAATTTTGGCCACTTGTGGCTGCTACATTGGTCTTTGATTACCATTTGACTCGACCCAAGTATGTCCAGAGGGAAAAACGTTACAGCTTGTTGAACACTTTTTGAGAAATTCTAATCAATTGCAAAACATCGCAAATCTCCAACTAGCGCCGCCTAGTGGCGGAATCCTGCATCGAACCGCAAACCAACTGTAAACCCTTGACATACCAAACAGCTTTGCCGAAGAAACCAACGTTCCAAGTTATCAGGATCCTGCGATATAGGAAGTTGAAAATTTCTAAGGCACATTCTTCGGCCAAACTTCTAAGACTAAGAGAACAAACCCGCCAAACCAACCCAAAGTCTACTTCGACGTTGTCTCACAAATTTTCTTGTTCTGTTTCTCAGGAATCAGAATCCTGATCGAGGGAAGAACCATGGAGCAGTGTTGCCACATTTAAATCTGTATTTTGCCTTTCAAAAATCTTCATAATCTGTATCACCATTTTTTGTCAAAAATCTTTATGAAATCTGTAATATTTCGCGAAAAATCTGTTTGAAATTCTGTAAGTTTCTGAAAAATCAGTTGAGGCCGACAAATCCCACCTTCCACCACCCACCCACCATCTTACCTAACAGCCGCAGCAGTGGTTCATCATCAAAAATTGCAGCCAGGCCAGGACTTGCTTTTGTTCACTTCACTTCACTTCACTTCACTGCACCACCGCCGAGTGGACCTTTAAACGAGAAAACTTACAACCACCCCGTAAACTGTATTGCCAACCCAAACCCAAACCCCCCCGCCCCGGTTCGGAACTTCGGATGTAAAGGAAAATCATAACACATTTTCATTTTTGCGAACTTTTTTTTATTGGCTTCAGATCTTATACTATGCTTACCAACTAACAATGATTAATATATGACTTACCCATAATCGCACAACTGTCCGCCAGATGGGACTGATATGCGATTACAGGCAGTGAACAAAACAGGAGACACAAAGGCGCAATATCCCAGAACAGTGATTAGCCCAGGCACCCTACTGCCCATGATCGCATATCAGTCCCATCTTTGCTGGGTTTCCTATTCCTATGGGACAATTATGCGATCATAGGCAGCCTATGATGGATAATGGAAATTTCCTGGACGCGATACACAGGTGCCAAATGATCATTCCCAGAAGAAGAAGAAAAAGAAGAAGAAGAAGAAAAAGAAGAAGAAGAAGAAGAAGAAGAAGAAGAAAAAGAAGAAGAAGAAAAAGAAGAAGAAGAAGAAGTGTGTGTGTGGGGGGAGAAGAAGCACCCACACCGAAAGTACTAGACTCCGTGGACTACAGAAGAAGAAGAAAAAGAAGAAGAAGAGGAGGTCCGATCCCGGTCGAATTCGCCAGCAAACACAAGCGCGCTCGCTGACACAAACACAGTCTACTCACGGTTCGCTGATTACTGGCCGGATCCGTTCGTCGTCGCCCGCCCGTTTGGAGCCCGATACGCGCTCTGTCCGTACGCCGTCGACGAACGCGTACGTGAGCCCACCATGAGCGTCCTCCAGCTGGGCCGTGTTGTTCTTTTCCAGTTCTTCTTCTTCTTCTTCTTCTTCTTCTTCTTCGTCGTCGTTTCGGGTTCCTCCTCCTGTGCCGGTGGCGCCCATTGGTGGAGAGCGAGCGAGGGTCTGTCCTGAAAAAACGGAAATGACCAACGATTAGCACCACAAATTTGCCCTCGTTCGATGGGGGGGTATGTACTTACGGGTGGGTGTCCGCCTCGTCATCGCAGCCTTGTTTCCCCCGTTGGCCCGTCTTCCGGCTCCGGTTCCGGCCATCGAGGGTGGTCCTTCTTTTCAAGCTCTTCTTCTTCTTCTTCGTCCGGGGTTCCTCCAAGAGGAGGCCAGAGCCGGTGGCGCTCAGTGGTGGAGGGTTGTCCTGAAAAAAAGGGAAAAAGAAAACGGGAAAGATGGGGGGGTACTTACGGATGTCTATTTTCCGGATCTCCTCCTATCCATCCGTCATTGGATCGCAGGGCCCGAGGAGTATCGCTCCCGTCATCGGTGCGATGTCGTCCGGTCGTCCGCCGTCCGGAAAGCGAGAGCGGAATCTTCGCCCCGAATGCGGCACCGTTGGCGGGTGCCGGACGGAAACCGGGAACTGGATGGGCGGACCACGGAGCGGACCCGGATGGGCGGGCTGGATGGGTGGACCACGGAGCGGACCCGGATGGGCGGACTGGATGGGTGGAACTGGATGGGCGGACCCGAAGCTGCCGAAGCGGATTCCACCGTCGGCGAGAGTTCCCCGGGAGTGACGGACGGCTGGCCTGTTGGACGAAAAACGAATATTAGCCCAACGTTGGCACCTTCGTTGGTTGGTACTTACCTCAGATATCGCGCTACGGTGCCCGTTTGTGCGGTGAATACGCACTTTCTTGCGTATTCGGCCCGCACAAACATCGCGATCGCCGATGGAAAAAACATTTTCGCGGTTTTGTTTTGCTCTGTTTTTTCACTGTTTTTTCACTGCCCGTCGGTTGCTATGGGCCGCGCAGGGCAGTTTGTTTATAAATAGAGGTAGGGTGGCCGGTTTTTTCGTCAGTAGCGTAGGTGAGTGAGTTGGAAGGAGACGTGTTTTTGGCAAGTGAAAAGTAAAAATTTTGTAAAAAAAAACAAAACTAACAAAAAAAATGGAAAACTACGAAATAGAAGAACAAGAGGTGGTAATTCGGATTGTAATATACGATGAAGCCTGTATTCGACCTGTAAAACCTGAACCCGTCCGGAAGCCGGAAAAAAAAGTTACATTTGCTTCGAAAACAAAAATCATCCAAAAAACAAAATCAAAAACAAAAACAAAACCAAAACAGAAAACAGAGCAAAAACCGGAACCAAAAACAAAGCCAAAAAAAGGCAAAAAAAAATCAAAACCAAAAACAGAGGAAAATCCGGAGGAAAAAATCAAAAAAACCAAACCTAAAACCAAAAAAAAATTGAAAAAAGACGAACAAAATTTGACAACGGCTGCCGGTCGGGGGAAGGACCAAAAAAAAAATAACAAAAAAATAAACAAAAAAACAAAAGAAAAATGAAAGCAAAAAAAAATTCAAAACAAAAAATTTAAAAAAAAATAACAAAACAAAAAATAAAAATAAAAAATAAATAAAAATAAAATAAAAAAATATAAAATAAATACAAAAAAAACTAAAAAAATAACAAAACGAAAAATAAAAATAAAAAATAAATAAAAATAAAATAAAAAATGCAAAATAACAAAACAAAAAATGAAAAAAAATAAGAAAAAACTAAAAATAACAAAAAAATCAGAAAACCCTCATAGAAAACCTATTATAGATCAACGTTTGGATGGATGGAGAAATCATTCTGTGAATGATTGCGATTGATCAACCTAAAAAAACCGTTGTCGAAAGTGTTGTTTCATAGCATATGTTTCCAAAAGAAACGTATGATATGAGACAGCATGATTGACAACAGCCCTGGTTCAGTGTGGTGCCACACTGAACAGGGCTACTGTTTTCGGGTTTGTTGAATCGTGATTATTGGCAGGGTGATGGCATTTGTTCATCTTTCCGTTGGTTTATGATTTGTTTTTTATGAGGGGTGGGGTAGACAGTGGTTGTGGAGGGTGGGGTCTACCCCATGAAAAAAAAAAAAATAATAATAAATAAAATAATGTTGAAAAAAAAAACTTGAAAAAAAACACACACACACACACACACACACACACACACACACACACACACACACACACACACACACACACACACACACACACACACACACACACTCCCTAGCGCTAACACCGACTAGTAGTGGAATTTCACACCAAACAACCCATCGCCGGCAAGTCCTCCCCCGGTCAAACCATTTTGCCGAAGACACCAAAACTCCCAGTAATCAGGGACCTGCGGTAGTAGTTATATGTATGCAATTCTGCGATTTCGGTGATGTCCGAGACTAACAAACGTAGCACCAACGATGCTTCCTAAAGCGACAAAACCGTTGGTGTCTTCGGGAACGTTGTTCGTGCTGGTCATGATTCGAAATCCCATCGGAGGAGAAGGCACTATAGAGGGCATTTCAATTTTCAATCTCGTTTATCTCAGGTTTCTGATTGTTTAAGAAAGATGGTTGCTGTCAGTTGAACAGCCGTTTGGTTTGACTTTCTGCCACAGGGCGGCGCTAGTTGCAAATGTGCCAAAGCATGCCTGTTTTGTCGATTATCTAGAACATGTTCAACAAGCTGTAACTTTTCATAGATTGCACAAAAAATTCTTAAATTTTGACTGCCAGCTCTACTACTAGATGGCTACAATTGGTTCCAATTTGGGCTTGCTTGGTAGACACTACACGAAGCTAGAGCGTTTCTAGTAAATTGTGTCTTATTTGACTGCTGTTCAATAAACCACTTTATCTCAGGGTTGAGTAAACCGAATCACGTGAAATTTTGGCCACTTGTGGCTGCTACATTGGTCTTTGATTACCATTTGACTCGACCCAAGTATGTCCAGAGGGAAAAACGTTACAGCTTGTTGAACACTTTTTGAGAAATTCTAATCAATTGCAAAACATCGCAAATCTCCAACTAGCGCCGCCTAGTGGCGGAATCCTGCATCGAACCGCAAACCAACTGTAAACCCTTGACATACCAAACAGCTTTGCCGAAGAAACCAACGTTCCAAGTTATCAGGATCCTGCGATATAGGAAGTTGAAAATTTCTAAGGCACATTCTTCGGCCAAACTTCTAAGACTAAGAGAACAAACCCGCCAAACCAACCCAAAGTCTACTTCGACGTTGTCTCACAAATTTTCTTGTTCTGTTTCTCAGGAATCAGAATCCTGATCGAGGGAAGAACCATGGAGCAGTGTTGCCACATTTAAATCTGTATTTTGCCTTTCAAAAATCTTCATAATCTGTATCACCATTTTTTGTCAAAAATCTTTATGAAATCTGTAATATTTCGCGAAAAATCTGTTTGAAATTCTGTAAGTTTCTGAAAAATCAGTTGAGGCCGACAAATCCCACCTTCCACCACCCACCCACCATCTTACCTAACAGCCGCAGCAGTGGTTCATCATCAAAAATTGCAGCCAGGCCAGGACTTGCTTTTGTTCACTTCACTTCACTTCACTTCACTGCACCACCGCCGAGTGGACCTTTAAACGAGAAAACTTACAACCACCCCGTAAACTGTATTGCCAACCCAAACCCAAACCCCCCCGCCCCGGTTCGGAACTTCGGATGTAAAGGAAAATCATAACACATTTTCATTTTTGCGAACTTTTTTTTATTGGCTTCAGATCTTATACTATGCTTACCAACTAACAATGATTAATATATGACTTACCCATAATCGCACAACTGTCCGCCAGATGGGACTGATATGCGATTACAGGCAGTGAACAAAACAGGAGACACAAAGGCGCAATATCCCAGAACAGTGATTAGCCCAGGCACCCTACTGCCCATGATCGCATATCAGTCCCATCTTTGCTGGGTTTCCTATTCCTATGGGACAATTATGCGATCATAGGCAGCCTATGATGGATAATGGAAATTTCCTGGACGCGATACACAGGTGCCAAATGATCATTCCCAGAAGAAGAAGAAAAAGAAGAAGAAGAAGAAAAAGAAGAAGAAGAAGAAGAAGAAGAAGAAGAAAAAGAAGAAGAAGAAAAAGAAGAAGAAGAAGAAGTGTGTGTGTGGGGGGAGAAGAAGCACCCACACCGAAAGTACTAGACTCCGTGGACTACAGAAGAAGAAGAAAAAGAAGAAGAAGAGGAGGTCCGATCCCGGTCGAATTCGCCAGCAAACACAAGCGCGCTCGCTGACACAAACACAGTCTACTCACGGTTCGCTGATTACTGGCCGGATCCGTTCGTCGTCGCCCGCCCGTTTGGAGCCCGATACGCGCTCTGTCCGTACGCCGTCGACGAACGCGTACGTGAGCCCACCATGAGCGTCCTCCAGCTGGGCCGTGTTGTTCTTTTCCAGTTCTTCTTCTTCTTCTTCTTCTTCTTCTTCTTCGTCGTCGTTTCGGGTTCCTCCTCCTGTGCCGGTGGCGCCCATTGGTGGAGAGCGAGCGAGGGTCTGTCCTGAAAAAACGGAAATGACCAACGATTAGCACCACAAATTTGCCCTCGTTCGATGGGGGGGTATGTACTTACGGGTGGGTGTCCGCCTCGTCATCGCAGCCTTGTTTCCCCCGTTGGCCCGTCTTCCGGCTCCGGTTCCGGCCATCGAGGGTGGTCCTTCTTTTCAAGCTCTTCTTCTTCTTCTTCGTCCGGGGTTCCTCCAAGAGGAGGCCAGAGCCGGTGGCGCTCAGTGGTGGAGGGTTGTCCTGAAAAAAAGGGAAAAAGAAAACGGGAAAGATGGGGGGGTACTTACGGATGTCTATTTTCCGGATCTCCTCCTATCCATCCGTCATTGGATCGCAGGGCCCGAGGAGTATCGCTCCCGTCATCGGTGCGATGTCGTCCGGTCGTCCGCCGTCCGGAAAGCGAGAGCGGAATCTTCGCCCCGAATGCGGCACCGTTGGCGGGTGCCGGACGGAAACCGGGAACTGGATGGGCGGACCACGGAGCGGACCCGGATGGGCGGGCTGGATGGGTGGACCACGGAGCGGACCCGGATGGGCGGACTGGATGGGTGGAACTGGATGGGCGGACCCGAAGCTGCCGAAGCGGATTCCACCGTCGGCGAGAGTTCCCCGGGAGTGACGGACGGCTGGCCTGTTGGACGAAAAACGAATATTAGCCCAACGTTGGCACCTTCGTTGGTTGGTACTTACCTCAGATATCGCGCTACGGTGCCCGTTTGTGCGGTGAATACGCACTTTCTTGCGTATTCGGCCCGCACAAACATCGCGATCGCCGATGGAAAAAACATTTTCGCGGTTTTGTTTTGCTCTGTTTTTTCACTGTTTTTTCACTGCCCGTCGGTTGCTATGGGCCGCGCAGGGCAGTTTGTTTATAAATAGAGGTAGGGTGGCCGGTTTTTTCGTCAGTAGCGTAGGTGAGTGAGTTGGAAGGAGACGTGTTTTTGGCAAGTGAAAAGTAAAAATTTTGTAAAAAAAAACAAAACTAACAAAAAAAATGGAAAACTACGAAATAGAAGAACAAGAGGTGGTAATTCGGATTGTAATATACGATGAAGCCTGTATTCGACCTGTAAAACCTGAACCCGTCCGGAAGCCGGAAAAAAAAGTTACATTTGCTTCGAAAACAAAAATCATCCAAAAAACAAAATCAAAAACAAAAACAAAACCAAAACAGAAAACAGAGCAAAAACCGGAACCAAAAACAAAGCCAAAAAAAGGCAAAAAAAAATCAAAACCAAAAACAGAGGAAAATCCGGAGGAAAAAATCAAAAAAACCAAACCTAAAACCAAAAAAAAATTGAAAAAAGACGAACAAAATTTGACAACGGCTGCCGGTCGGGGGAAGGACCAAAAAAAAAATAACAAAAAAATAAACAAAAAAACAAAAGAAAAATGAAAGCAAAAAAAAATTCAAAACAAAAAATTTAAAAAAAAATAACAAAACAAAAAATAAAAATAAAAAATAAATAAAAATAAAATAAAAAAATATAAAATAAATACAAAAAAAACTAAAAAAATAACAAAACGAAAAATAAAAATAAAAAATAAATAAAAATAAAATAAAAAATGCAAAATAACAAAACAAAAAATGAAAAAAAATAAGAAAAAACTAAAAATAACAAAAAAATCAGAAAACCCTCATAGAAAACCTATTATAGATCAACGTTTGGATGGATGGAGAAATCATTCTGTGAATGATTGCGATTGATCAACCTAAAAAAACCGTTGTCGAAAGTGTTGTTTCATAGCATATGTTTCCAAAAGAAACGTATGATATGAGACAGCATGATTGACAACAGCCCTGGTTCAGTGTGGTGCCACACTGAACAGGGCTACTGTTTTCGGGTTTGTTGAATCGTGATTATTGGCAGGGTGATGGCATTTGTTCATCTTTCCGTTGGTTTATGATTTGTTTTTTATGAGGGGTGGGGTAGACAGTGGTTGTGGAGGGTGGGGTCTACCCCATGAAAAAAAAAAAAATAATAATAAATAAAATAATGTTGAAAAAAAAAACTTGAAAAAAAACACACACACACACACACACACACACACACACACACACACACACACACACACACACACACACACACACACACACACACACACACACACTCCCTAGCGCTAACACCGACTAGTAGTGGAATTTCACACCAAACAACCCATCGCCGGCAAGTCCTCCCCCGGTCAAACCATTTTGCCGAAGACACCAAAACTCCCAGTAATCAGGGACCTGCGGTAGTAGTTATATGTATGCAATTCTGCGATTTCGGTGATGTCCGAGACTAACAAACGTAGCACCAACGATGCTTCCTAAAGCGACAAAACCGTTGGTGTCTTCGGGAACGTTGTTCGTGCTGGTCATGATTCGAAATCCCATCGGAGGAGAAGGCACTATAGAGGGCATTTCAATTTTCAATCTCGTTTATCTCAGGTTTCTGATTGTTTAAGAAAGATGGTTGCTGTCAGTTGAACAGCCGTTTGGTTTGACTTTCTGCCACAGGGCGGCGCTAGTTGCAAATGTGCCAAAGCATGCCTGTTTTGTCGATTATCTAGAACATGTTCAACAAGCTGTAACTTTTCATAGATTGCACAAAAAATTCTTAAATTTTGACTGCCAGCTCTACTACTAGATGGCTACAATTGGTTCCAATTTGGGCTTGCTTGGTAGACACTACACGAAGCTAGAGCGTTTCTAGTAAATTGTGTCTTATTTGACTGCTGTTCAATAAACCACTTTATCTCAGGGTTGAGTAAACCGAATCACGTGAAATTTTGGCCACTTGTGGCTGCTACATTGGTCTTTGATTACCATTTGACTCGACCCAAGTATGTCCAGAGGGAAAAACGTTACAGCTTGTTGAACACTTTTTGAGAAATTCTAATCAATTGCAAAACATCGCAAATCTCCAACTAGCGCCGCCTAGTGGCGGAATCCTGCATCGAACCGCAAACCAACTGTAAACCCTTGACATACCAAACAGCTTTGCCGAAGAAACCAACGTTCCAAGTTATCAGGATCCTGCGATATAGGAAGTTGAAAATTTCTAAGGCACATTCTTCGGCCAAACTTCTAAGACTAAGAGAACAAACCCGCCAAACCAACCCAAAGTCTACTTCGACGTTGTCTCACAAATTTTCTTGTTCTGTTTCTCAGGAATCAGAATCCTGATCGAGGGAAGAACCATGGAGCAGTGTTGCCACATTTAAATCTGTATTTTGCCTTTCAAAAATCTTCATAATCTGTATCACCATTTTTTGTCAAAAATCTTTATGAAATCTGTAATATTTCGCGAAAAATCTGTTTGAAATTCTGTAAGTTTCTGAAAAATCAGTTGAGGCCGACAAATCCCACCTTCCACCACCCACCCACCATCTTACCTAACAGCCGCAGCAGTGGTTCATCATCAAAAATTGCAGCCAGGCCAGGACTTGCTTTTGTTCACTTCACTTCACTTCACTTCACTGCACCACCGCCGAGTGGACCTTTAAACGAGAAAACTTACAACCACCCCGTAAACTGTATTGCCAACCCAAACCCAAACCCCCCCGCCCCGGTTCGGAACTTCGGATGTAAAGGAAAATCATAACACATTTTCATTTTTGCGAACTTTTTTTTATTGGCTTCAGATCTTATACTATGCTTACCAACTAACAATGATTAATATATGACTTACCCATAATCGCACAACTGTCCGCCAGATGGGACTGATATGCGATTACAGGCAGTGAACAAAACAGGAGACACAAAGGCGCAATATCCCAGAACAGTGATTAGCCCAGGCACCCTACTGCCCATGATCGCATATCAGTCCCATCTTTGCTGGGTTTCCTATTCCTATGGGACAATTATGCGATCATAGGCAGCCTATGATGGATAATGGAAATTTCCTGGACGCGATACACAGGTGCCAAATGATCATTCCCAGAAGAAGAAGAAAAAGAAGAAGAAGAAGAAAAAGAAGAAGAAGAAGAAGAAGAAGAAGAAGAAAAAGAAGAAGAAGAAAAAGAAGAAGAAGAAGAAGTGTGTGTGTGGGGGGAGAAGAAGCACCCACACCGAAAGTACTAGACTCCGTGGACTACAGAAGAAGAAGAAAAAGAAGAAGAAGAGGAGGTCCGATCCCGGTCGAATTCGCCAGCAAACACAAGCGCGCTCGCTGACACAAACACAGTCTACTCACGGTTCGCTGATTACTGGCCGGATCCGTTCGTCGTCGCCCGCCCGTTTGGAGCCCGATACGCGCTCTGTCCGTACGCCGTCGACGAACGCGTACGTGAGCCCACCATGAGCGTCCTCCAGCTGGGCCGTGTTGTTCTTTTCCAGTTCTTCTTCTTCTTCTTCTTCTTCTTCTTCTTCGTCGTCGTTTCGGGTTCCTCCTCCTGTGCCGGTGGCGCCCATTGGTGGAGAGCGAGCGAGGGTCTGTCCTGAAAAAACGGAAATGACCAACGATTAGCACCACAAATTTGCCCTCGTTCGATGGGGGGGTATGTACTTACGGGTGGGTGTCCGCCTCGTCATCGCAGCCTTGTTTCCCCCGTTGGCCCGTCTTCCGGCTCCGGTTCCGGCCATCGAGGGTGGTCCTTCTTTTCAAGCTCTTCTTCTTCTTCTTCGTCCGGGGTTCCTCCAAGAGGAGGCCAGAGCCGGTGGCGCTCAGTGGTGGAGGGTTGTCCTGAAAAAAAGGGAAAAAGAAAACGGGAAAGATGGGGGGGTACTTACGGATGTCTATTTTCCGGATCTCCTCCTATCCATCCGTCATTGGATCGCAGGGCCCGAGGAGTATCGCTCCCGTCATCGGTGCGATGTCGTCCGGTCGTCCGCCGTCCGGAAAGCGAGAGCGGAATCTTCGCCCCGAATGCGGCACCGTTGGCGGGTGCCGGACGGAAACCGGGAACTGGATGGGCGGACCACGGAGCGGACCCGGATGGGCGGGCTGGATGGGTGGACCACGGAGCGGACCCGGATGGGCGGACTGGATGGGTGGAACTGGATGGGCGGACCCGAAGCTGCCGAAGCGGATTCCACCGTCGGCGAGAGTTCCCCGGGAGTGACGGACGGCTGGCCTGTTGGACGAAAAACGAATATTAGCCCAACGTTGGCACCTTCGTTGGTTGGTACTTACCTCAGATATCGCGCTACGGTGCCCGTTTGTGCGGTGAATACGCACTTTCTTGCGTATTCGGCCCGCACAAACATCGCGATCGCCGATGGAAAAAACATTTTCGCGGTTTTGTTTTGCTCTGTTTTTTCACTGTTTTTTCACTGCCCGTCGGTTGCTATGGGCCGCGCAGGGCAGTTTGTTTATAAATAGAGGTAGGGTGGCCGGTTTTTTCGTCAGTAGCGTAGGTGAGTGAGTTGGAAGGAGACGTGTTTTTGGCAAGTGAAAAGTAAAAATTTTGTAAAAAAAAACAAAACTAACAAAAAAAATGGAAAACTACGAAATAGAAGAACAAGAGGTGGTAATTCGGATTGTAATATACGATGAAGCCTGTATTCGACCTGTAAAACCTGAACCCGTCCGGAAGCCGGAAAAAAAAGTTACATTTGCTTCGAAAACAAAAATCATCCAAAAAACAAAATCAAAAACAAAAACAAAACCAAAACAGAAAACAGAGCAAAAACCGGAACCAAAAACAAAGCCAAAAAAAGGCAAAAAAAAATCAAAACCAAAAACAGAGGAAAATCCGGAGGAAAAAATCAAAAAAACCAAACCTAAAACCAAAAAAAAATTGAAAAAAGACGAACAAAATTTGACAACGGCTGCCGGTCGGGGGAAGGACCAAAAAAAAAATAACAAAAAAATAAACAAAAAAACAAAAGAAAAATGAAAGCAAAAAAAAATTCAAAACAAAAAATTTAAAAAAAAATAACAAAACAAAAAATAAAAATAAAAAATAAATAAAAATAAAATAAAAAAATATAAAATAAATACAAAAAAAACTAAAAAAATAACAAAACGAAAAATAAAAATACAGTCGAACCTCCATGAGTCGATGTTCCTTGACTCGATATCGACTCATGGAGGTATTTTTTTCCATACTGAAAAATAATTTCTGGGTTACTATGATGGTCCCCCCAAAAAGCTTCCCAAAAGATTTTTGTTCCACTACTCGATATTTCCTTGAGTCGATGGTCCCTTCAATATCGACTCATGGAGGTTTTACTGTAAAAAATAAATAAAAATAAAATAAAAAATGCAAAATAACAAAACAAAAAATGAAAAAAAATAAGAAAAAACTAAAAATAACAAAAAAATCAGAAAACCCTCATAGAAAACCTATTATAGATCAACGTTTGGATGGATGGAGAAATCATTCTGTGAATGATTGCGATTGATCAACCTAAAAAAACCGTTGTCGAAAGTGTTGTTTCATAGCATATGTTTCCAAAAGAAACGTATGATATGAGACAGCATGATTGACAACAGCCCTGGTTCAGTGTGGTGCCACACTGAACAGGGCTACTGTTTTCGGGTTTGTTGAATCGTGATTATTGGCAGGGTGATGGCATTTGTTCATCTTTCCGTTGGTTTATGATTTGTTTTTTATGAGGGGTGGGGTAGACAGTGGTTGTGGAGGGTGGGGTCTACCCCATGAAAAAAAAAAAAATAATAATAAATAAAATAATGTTGAAAAAAAAAACTTGAAAAAAAACACACACACACACACACACACACACACACACACACACACACACACACACACACACACACACACACACACACACACACACACACACACTCCCTAGCGCTAACACCGACTAGTAGTGGAATTTCACACCAAACAACCCATCGCCGGCAAGTCCTCCCCCGGTCAAACCATTTTGCCGAAGACACCAAAACTCCCAGTAATCAGGGACCTGCGGTAGTAGTTATATGTATGCAATTCTGCGATTTCGGTGATGTCCGAGACTAACAAACGTAGCACCAACGATGCTTCCTAAAGCGACAAAACCGTTGGTGTCTTCGGGAACGTTGTTCGTGCTGGTCATGATTCGAAATCCCATCGGAGGAGAAGGCACTATAGAGGGCATTTCAATTTTCAATCTCGTTTATCTCAGGTTTCTGATTGTTTAAGAAAGATGGTTGCTGTCAGTTGAACAGCCGTTTGGTTTGACTTTCTGCCACAGGGCGGCGCTAGTTGCAAATGTGCCAAAGCATGCCTGTTTTGTCGATTATCTAGAACATGTTCAACAAGCTGTAACTTTTCATAGATTGCACAAAAAATTCTTAAATTTTGACTGCCAGCTCTACTACTAGATGGCTACAATTGGTTCCAATTTGGGCTTGCTTGGTAGACACTACACGAAGCTAGAGCGTTTCTAGTAAATTGTGTCTTATTTGACTGCTGTTCAATAAACCACTTTATCTCAGGGTTGAGTAAACCGAATCACGTGAAATTTTGGCCACTTGTGGCTGCTACATTGGTCTTTGATTACCATTTGACTCGACCCAAGTATGTCCAGAGGGAAAAACGTTACAGCTTGTTGAACACTTTTTGAGAAATTCTAATCAATTGCAAAACATCGCAAATCTCCAACTAGCGCCGCCTAGTGGCGGAATCCTGCATCGAACCGCAAACCAACTGTAAACCCTTGACATACCAAACAGCTTTGCCGAAGAAACCAACGTTCCAAGTTATCAGGATCCTGCGATATAGGAAGTTGAAAATTTCTAAGGCACATTCTTCGGCCAAACTTCTAAGACTAAGAGAACAAACCCGCCAAACCAACCCAAAGTCTACTTCGACGTTGTCTCACAAATTTTCTTGTTCTGTTTCTCAGGAATCAGAATCCTGATCGAGGGAAGAACCATGGAGCAGTGTTGCCACATTTAAATCTGTATTTTGCCTTTCAAAAATCTTCATAATCTGTATCACCATTTTTTGTCAAAAATCTTTATGAAATCTGTAATATTTCGCGAAAAATCTGTTTGAAATTCTGTAAGTTTCTGAAAAATCAGTTGAGGCCGACAAATCCCACCTTCCACCACCCACCCACCATCTTACCTAACAGCCGCAGCAGTGGTTCATCATCAAAAATTGCAGCCAGGCCAGGACTTGCTTTTGTTCACTTCACTTCACTTCACTTCACTGCACCACCGCCGAGTGGACCTTTAAACGAGAAAACTTACAACCACCCCGTAAACTGTATTGCCAACCCAAACCCAAACCCCCCCGCCCCGGTTCGGAACTTCGGATGTAAAGGAAAATCATAACACATTTTCATTTTTGCGAACTTTTTTTTATTGGCTTCAGATCTTATACTATGCTTACCAACTAACAATGATTAATATATGACTTACCCATAATCGCACAACTGTCCGCCAGATGGGACTGATATGCGATTACAGGCAGTGAACAAAACAGGAGACACAAAGGCGCAATATCCCAGAACAGTGATTAGCCCAGGCACCCTACTGCCCATGATCGCATATCAGTCCCATCTTTGCTGGGTTTCCTATTCCTATGGGACAATTATGCGATCATAGGCAGCCTATGATGGATAATGGAAATTTCCTGGACGCGATACACAGGTGCCAAATGATCATTCCCAGAAGAAGAAGAAAAAGAAGAAGAAGAAGAAAAAGAAGAAGAAGAAGAAGAAGAAGAAGAAGAAAAAGAAGAAGAAGAAAAAGAAGAAGAAGAAGAAGTGTGTGTGTGGGGGGAGAAGAAGCACCCACACCGAAAGTACTAGACTCCGTGGACTACAGAAGAAGAAGAAAAAGAAGAAGAAGAGGAGGTCCGATCCCGGTCGAATTCGCCAGCAAACACAAGCGCGCTCGCTGACACAAACACAGTCTACTCACGGTTCGCTGATTACTGGCCGGATCCGTTCGTCGTCGCCCGCCCGTTTGGAGCCCGATACGCGCTCTGTCCGTACGCCGTCGACGAACGCGTACGTGAGCCCACCATGAGCGTCCTCCAGCTGGGCCGTGTTGTTCTTTTCCAGTTCTTCTTCTTCTTCTTCTTCTTCTTCTTCTTCGTCGTCGTTTCGGGTTCCTCCTCCTGTGCCGGTGGCGCCCATTGGTGGAGAGCGAGCGAGGGTCTGTCCTGAAAAAACGGAAATGACCAACGATTAGCACCACAAATTTGCCCTCGTTCGATGGGGGGGTATGTACTTACGGGTGGGTGTCCGCCTCGTCATCGCAGCCTTGTTTCCCCCGTTGGCCCGTCTTCCGGCTCCGGTTCCGGCCATCGAGGGTGGTCCTTCTTTTCAAGCTCTTCTTCTTCTTCTTCGTCCGGGGTTCCTCCAAGAGGAGGCCAGAGCCGGTGGCGCTCAGTGGTGGAGGGTTGTCCTGAAAAAAAGGGAAAAAGAAAACGGGAAAGATGGGGGGGTACTTACGGATGTCTATTTTCCGGATCTCCTCCTATCCATCCGTCATTGGATCGCAGGGCCCGAGGAGTATCGCTCCCGTCATCGGTGCGATGTCGTCCGGTCGTCCGCCGTCCGGAAAGCGAGAGCGGAATCTTCGCCCCGAATGCGGCACCGTTGGCGGGTGCCGGACGGAAACCGGGAACTGGATGGGCGGACCACGGAGCGGACCCGGATGGGCGGGCTGGATGGGTGGACCACGGAGCGGACCCGGATGGGCGGACTGGATGGGTGGAACTGGATGGGCGGACCCGAAGCTGCCGAAGCGGATTCCACCGTCGGCGAGAGTTCCCCGGGAGTGACGGACGGCTGGCCTGTTGGACGAAAAACGAATATTAGCCCAACGTTGGCACCTTCGTTGGTTGGTACTTACCTCAGATATCGCGCTACGGTGCCCGTTTGTGCGGTGAATACGCACTTTCTTGCGTATTCGGCCCGCACAAACATCGCGATCGCCGATGGAAAAAACATTTTCGCGGTTTTGTTTTGCTCTGTTTTTTCACTGTTTTTTCACTGCCCGTCGGTTGCTATGGGCCGCGCAGGGCAGTTTGTTTATAAATAGAGGTAGGGTGGCCGGTTTTTTCGTCAGTAGCGTAGGTGAGTGAGTTGGAAGGAGACGTGTTTTTGGCAAGTGAAAAGTAAAAATTTTGTAAAAAAAAACAAAACTAACAAAAAAAATGGAAAACTACGAAATAGAAGAACAAGAGGTGGTAATTCGGATTGTAATATACGATGAAGCCTGTATTCGACCTGTAAAACCTGAACCCGTCCGGAAGCCGGAAAAAAAAGTTACATTTGCTTCGAAAACAAAAATCATCCAAAAAACAAAATCAAAAACAAAAACAAAACCAAAACAGAAAACAGAGCAAAAACCGGAACCAAAAACAAAGCCAAAAAAAGGCAAAAAAAAATCAAAACCAAAAACAGAGGAAAATCCGGAGGAAAAAATCAAAAAAACCAAACCTAAAACCAAAAAAAAATTGAAAAAAGACGAACAAAATTTGACAACGGCTGCCGGTCGGGGGAAGGACCAAAAAAAAAATAACAAAAAAATAAACAAAAAAACAAAAGAAAAATGAAAGCAAAAAAAAATTCAAAACAAAAAATTTAAAAAAAAATAACAAAACAAAAAATAAAAATAAAAAATAAATAAAAATAAAATAAAAAAATATAAAATAAATACAAAAAAAACTAAAAAAATAACAAAACGAAAAATAAAAATAAAAAATAAATAAAAATAAAATAAAAAATGCAAAATAACAAAACAAAAAATGAAAAAAAATAAGAAAAAACTAAAAATAACAAAAAAATCAGAAAACCCTCATAGAAAACCTATTATAGATCAACGTTTGGATGGATGGAGAAATCATTCTGTGAATGATTGCGATTGATCAACCTAAAAAAACCGTTGTCGAAAGTGTTGTTTCATAGCATATGTTTCCAAAAGAAACGTATGATATGAGACAGCATGATTGACAACAGCCCTGGTTCAGTGTGGTGCCACACTGAACAGGGCTACTGTTTTCGGGTTTGTTGAATCGTGATTATTGGCAGGGTGATGGCATTTGTTCATCTTTCCGTTGGTTTATGATTTGTTTTTTATGAGGGGTGGGGTAGACAGTGGTTGTGGAGGGTGGGGTCTACCCCATGAAAAAAAAAAAAATAATAATAAATAAAATAATGTTGAAAAAAAAAACTTGAAAAAAAACACACACACACACACACACACACACACACACACACACACACACACACACACACACACACACACACACACACACACACACACACACACTCCCTAGCGCTAACACCGACTAGTAGTGGAATTTCACACCAAACAACCCATCGCCGGCAAGTCCTCCCCCGGTCAAACCATTTTGCCGAAGACACCAAAACTCCCAGTAATCAGGGACCTGCGGTAGTAGTTATATGTATGCAATTCTGCGATTTCGGTGATGTCCGAGACTAACAAACGTAGCACCAACGATGCTTCCTAAAGCGACAAAACCGTTGGTGTCTTCGGGAACGTTGTTCGTGCTGGTCATGATTCGAAATCCCATCGGAGGAGAAGGCACTATAGAGGGCATTTCAATTTTCAATCTCGTTTATCTCAGGTTTCTGATTGTTTAAGAAAGATGGTTGCTGTCAGTTGAACAGCCGTTTGGTTTGACTTTCTGCCACAGGGCGGCGCTAGTTGCAAATGTGCCAAAGCATGCCTGTTTTGTCGATTATCTAGAACATGTTCAACAAGCTGTAACTTTTCATAGATTGCACAAAAAATTCTTAAATTTTGACTGCCAGCTCTACTACTAGATGGCTACAATTGGTTCCAATTTGGGCTTGCTTGGTAGACACTACACGAAGCTAGAGCGTTTCTAGTAAATTGTGTCTTATTTGACTGCTGTTCAATAAACCACTTTATCTCAGGGTTGAGTAAACCGAATCACGTGAAATTTTGGCCACTTGTGGCTGCTACATTGGTCTTTGATTACCATTTGACTCGACCCAAGTATGTCCAGAGGGAAAAACGTTACAGCTTGTTGAACACTTTTTGAGAAATTCTAATCAATTGCAAAACATCGCAAATCTCCAACTAGCGCCGCCTAGTGGCGGAATCCTGCATCGAACCGCAAACCAACTGTAAACCCTTGACATACCAAACAGCTTTGCCGAAGAAACCAACGTTCCAAGTTATCAGGATCCTGCGATATAGGAAGTTGAAAATTTCTAAGGCACATTCTTCGGCCAAACTTCTAAGACTAAGAGAACAAACCCGCCAAACCAACCCAAAGTCTACTTCGACGTTGTCTCACAAATTTTCTTGTTCTGTTTCTCAGGAATCAGAATCCTGATCGAGGGAAGAACCATGGAGCAGTGTTGCCACATTTAAATCTGTATTTTGCCTTTCAAAAATCTTCATAATCTGTATCACCATTTTTTGTCAAAAATCTTTATGAAATCTGTAATATTTCGCGAAAAATCTGTTTGAAATTCTGTAAGTTTCTGAAAAATCAGTTGAGGCCGACAAATCCCACCTTCCACCACCCACCCACCATCTTACCTAACAGCCGCAGCAGTGGTTCATCATCAAAAATTGCAGCCAGGCCAGGACTTGCTTTTGTTCACTTCACTTCACTTCACTTCACTGCACCACCGCCGAGTGGACCTTTAAACGAGAAAACTTACAACCACCCCGTAAACTGTATTGCCAACCCAAACCCAAACCCCCCCGCCCCGGTTCGGAACTTCGGATGTAAAGGAAAATCATAACACATTTTCATTTTTGCGAACTTTTTTTTATTGGCTTCAGATCTTATACTATGCTTACCAACTAACAATGATTAATATATGACTTACCCATAATCGCACAACTGTCCGCCAGATGGGACTGATATGCGATTACAGGCAGTGAACAAAACAGGAGACACAAAGGCGCAATATCCCAGAACAGTGATTAGCCCAGGCACCCTACTGCCCATGATCGCATATCAGTCCCATCTTTGCTGGGTTTCCTATTCCTATGGGACAATTATGCGATCATAGGCAGCCTATGATGGATAATGGAAATTTCCTGGACGCGATACACAGGTGCCAAATGATCATTCCCAGAAGAAGAAGAAAAAGAAGAAGAAGAAGAAAAAGAAGAAGAAGAAGAAGAAGAAGAAGAAGAAAAAGAAGAAGAAGAAAAAGAAGAAGAAGAAGAAGTGTGTGTGTGGGGGGAGAAGAAGCACCCACACCGAAAGTACTAGACTCCGTGGACTACAGAAGAAGAAGAAAAAGAAGAAGAAGAGGAGGTCCGATCCCGGTCGAATTCGCCAGCAAACACAAGCGCGCTCGCTGACACAAACACAGTCTACTCACGGTTCGCTGATTACTGGCCGGATCCGTTCGTCGTCGCCCGCCCGTTTGGAGCCCGATACGCGCTCTGTCCGTACGCCGTCGACGAACGCGTACGTGAGCCCACCATGAGCGTCCTCCAGCTGGGCCGTGTTGTTCTTTTCCAGTTCTTCTTCTTCTTCTTCTTCTTCTTCTTCTTCGTCGTCGTTTCGGGTTCCTCCTCCTGTGCCGGTGGCGCCCATTGGTGGAGAGCGAGCGAGGGTCTGTCCTGAAAAAACGGAAATGACCAACGATTAGCACCACAAATTTGCCCTCGTTCGATGGGGGGGTATGTACTTACGGGTGGGTGTCCGCCTCGTCATCGCAGCCTTGTTTCCCCCGTTGGCCCGTCTTCCGGCTCCGGTTCCGGCCATCGAGGGTGGTCCTTCTTTTCAAGCTCTTCTTCTTCTTCTTCGTCCGGGGTTCCTCCAAGAGGAGGCCAGAGCCGGTGGCGCTCAGTGGTGGAGGGTTGTCCTGAAAAAAAGGGAAAAAGAAAACGGGAAAGATGGGGGGGTACTTACGGATGTCTATTTTCCGGATCTCCTCCTATCCATCCGTCATTGGATCGCAGGGCCCGAGGAGTATCGCTCCCGTCATCGGTGCGATGTCGTCCGGTCGTCCGCCGTCCGGAAAGCGAGAGCGGAATCTTCGCCCCGAATGCGGCACCGTTGGCGGGTGCCGGACGGAAACCGGGAACTGGATGGGCGGACCACGGAGCGGACCCGGATGGGCGGGCTGGATGGGTGGACCACGGAGCGGACCCGGATGGGCGGACTGGATGGGTGGAACTGGATGGGCGGACCCGAAGCTGCCGAAGCGGATTCCACCGTCGGCGAGAGTTCCCCGGGAGTGACGGACGGCTGGCCTGTTGGACGAAAAACGAATATTAGCCCAACGTTGGCACCTTCGTTGGTTGGTACTTACCTCAGATATCGCGCTACGGTGCCCGTTTGTGCGGTGAATACGCACTTTCTTGCGTATTCGGCCCGCACAAACATCGCGATCGCCGATGGAAAAAACATTTTCGCGGTTTTGTTTTGCTCTGTTTTTTCACTGTTTTTTCACTGCCCGTCGGTTGCTATGGGCCGCGCAGGGCAGTTTGTTTATAAATAGAGGTAGGGTGGCCGGTTTTTTCGTCAGTAGCGTAGGTGAGTGAGTTGGAAGGAGACGTGTTTTTGGCAAGTGAAAAGTAAAAATTTTGTAAAAAAAAACAAAACTAACAAAAAAAATGGAAAACTACGAAATAGAAGAACAAGAGGTGGTAATTCGGATTGTAATATACGATGAAGCCTGTATTCGACCTGTAAAACCTGAACCCGTCCGGAAGCCGGAAAAAAAAGTTACATTTGCTTCGAAAACAAAAATCATCCAAAAAACAAAATCAAAAACAAAAACAAAACCAAAACAGAAAACAGAGCAAAAACCGGAACCAAAAACAAAGCCAAAAAAAGGCAAAAAAAAATCAAAACCAAAAACAGAGGAAAATCCGGAGGAAAAAATCAAAAAAACCAAACCTAAAACCAAAAAAAAATTGAAAAAAGACGAACAAAATTTGACAACGGCTGCCGGTCGGGGGAAGGACCAAAAAAAAAATAACAAAAAAATAAACAAAAAAACAAAAGAAAAATGAAAGCAAAAAAAAATTCAAAACAAAAAATTTAAAAAAAAATAACAAAACAAAAAATAAAAATAAAAAATAAATAAAAATAAAATAAAAAAATATAAAATAAATACAAAAAAAACTAAAAAAATAACAAAACGAAAAATAAAAATAAAAAATAAATAAAAATAAAATAAAAAATGCAAAATAACAAAACAAAAAATGAAAAAAAATAAGAAAAAACTAAAAATAACAAAAAAATCAGAAAACCCTCATAGAAAACCTATTATAGATCAACGTTTGGATGGATGGAGAAATCATTCTGTGAATGATTGCGATTGATCAACCTAAAAAAACCGTTGTCGAAAGTGTTGTTTCATAGCATATGTTTCCAAAAGAAACGTATGATATGAGACAGCATGATTGACAACAGCCCTGGTTCAGTGTGGTGCCACACTGAACAGGGCTACTGTTTTCGGGTTTGTTGAATCGTGATTATTGGCAGGGTGATGGCATTTGTTCATCTTTCCGTTGGTTTATGATTTGTTTTTTATGAGGGGTGGGGTAGACAGTGGTTGTGGAGGGTGGGGTCTACCCCATGAAAAAAAAAAAAATAATAATAAATAAAATAATGTTGAAAAAAAAAACTTGAAAAAAAACACACACACACACACACACACACACACACACACACACACACACACACACACACACACACACACACACACACACACACACACACACACTCCCTAGCGCTAACACCGACTAGTAGTGGAATTTCACACCAAACAACCCATCGCCGGCAAGTCCTCCCCCGGTCAAACCATTTTGCCGAAGACACCAAAACTCCCAGTAATCAGGGACCTGCGGTAGTAGTTATATGTATGCAATTCTGCGATTTCGGTGATGTCCGAGACTAACAAACGTAGCACCAACGATGCTTCCTAAAGCGACAAAACCGTTGGTGTCTTCGGGAACGTTGTTCGTGCTGGTCATGATTCGAAATCCCATCGGAGGAGAAGGCACTATAGAGGGCATTTCAATTTTCAATCTCGTTTATCTCAGGTTTCTGATTGTTTAAGAAAGATGGTTGCTGTCAGTTGAACAGCCGTTTGGTTTGACTTTCTGCCACAGGGCGGCGCTAGTTGCAAATGTGCCAAAGCATGCCTGTTTTGTCGATTATCTAGAACATGTTCAACAAGCTGTAACTTTTCATAGATTGCACAAAAAATTCTTAAATTTTGACTGCCAGCTCTACTACTAGATGGCTACAATTGGTTCCAATTTGGGCTTGCTTGGTAGACACTACACGAAGCTAGAGCGTTTCTAGTAAATTGTGTCTTATTTGACTGCTGTTCAATAAACCACTTTATCTCAGGGTTGAGTAAACCGAATCACGTGAAATTTTGGCCACTTGTGGCTGCTACATTGGTCTTTGATTACCATTTGACTCGACCCAAGTATGTCCAGAGGGAAAAACGTTACAGCTTGTTGAACACTTTTTGAGAAATTCTAATCAATTGCAAAACATCGCAAATCTCCAACTAGCGCCGCCTAGTGGCGGAATCCTGCATCGAACCGCAAACCAACTGTAAACCCTTGACATACCAAACAGCTTTGCCGAAGAAACCAACGTTCCAAGTTATCAGGATCCTGCGATATAGGAAGTTGAAAATTTCTAAGGCACATTCTTCGGCCAAACTTCTAAGACTAAGAGAACAAACCCGCCAAACCAACCCAAAGTCTACTTCGACGTTGTCTCACAAATTTTCTTGTTCTGTTTCTCAGGAATCAGAATCCTGATCGAGGGAAGAACCATGGAGCAGTGTTGCCACATTTAAATCTGTATTTTGCCTTTCAAAAATCTTCATAATCTGTATCACCATTTTTTGTCAAAAATCTTTATGAAATCTGTAATATTTCGCGAAAAATCTGTTTGAAATTCTGTAAGTTTCTGAAAAATCAGTTGAGGCCGACAAATCCCACCTTCCACCACCCACCCACCATCTTACCTAACAGCCGCAGCAGTGGTTCATCATCAAAAATTGCAGCCAGGCCAGGACTTGCTTTTGTTCACTTCACTTCACTTCACTTCACTGCACCACCGCCGAGTGGACCTTTAAACGAGAAAACTTACAACCACCCCGTAAACTGTATTGCCAACCCAAACCCAAACCCCCCCGCCCCGGTTCGGAACTTCGGATGTAAAGGAAAATCATAACACATTTTCATTTTTGCGAACTTTTTTTTATTGGCTTCAGATCTTATACTATGCTTACCAACTAACAATGATTAATATATGACTTACCCATAATCGCACAACTGTCCGCCAGATGGGACTGATATGCGATTACAGGCAGTGAACAAAACAGGAGACACAAAGGCGCAATATCCCAGAACAGTGATTAGCCCAGGCACCCTACTGCCCATGATCGCATATCAGTCCCATCTTTGCTGGGTTTCCTATTCCTATGGGACAATTATGCGATCATAGGCAGCCTATGATGGATAATGGAAATTTCCTGGACGCGATACACAGGTGCCAAATGATCATTCCCAGAAGAAGAAGAAAAAGAAGAAGAAGAAGAAAAAGAAGAAGAAGAAGAAGAAGAAGAAGAAGAAAAAGAAGAAGAAGAAAAAGAAGAAGAAGAAGAAGTGTGTGTGTGGGGGGAGAAGAAGCACCCACACCGAAAGTACTAGACTCCGTGGACTACAGAAGAAGAAGAAAAAGAAGAAGAAGAGGAGGTCCGATCCCGGTCGAATTCGCCAGCAAACACAAGCGCGCTCGCTGACACAAACACAGTCTACTCACGGTTCGCTGATTACTGGCCGGATCCGTTCGTCGTCGCCCGCCCGTTTGGAGCCCGATACGCGCTCTGTCCGTACGCCGTCGACGAACGCGTACGTGAGCCCACCATGAGCGTCCTCCAGCTGGGCCGTGTTGTTCTTTTCCAGTTCTTCTTCTTCTTCTTCTTCTTCTTCTTCTTCGTCGTCGTTTCGGGTTCCTCCTCCTGTGCCGGTGGCGCCCATTGGTGGAGAGCGAGCGAGGGTCTGTCCTGAAAAAACGGAAATGACCAACGATTAGCACCACAAATTTGCCCTCGTTCGATGGGGGGGTATGTACTTACGGGTGGGTGTCCGCCTCGTCATCGCAGCCTTGTTTCCCCCGTTGGCCCGTCTTCCGGCTCCGGTTCCGGCCATCGAGGGTGGTCCTTCTTTTCAAGCTCTTCTTCTTCTTCTTCGTCCGGGGTTCCTCCAAGAGGAGGCCAGAGCCGGTGGCGCTCAGTGGTGGAGGGTTGTCCTGAAAAAAAGGGAAAAAGAAAACGGGAAAGATGGGGGGGTACTTACGGATGTCTATTTTCCGGATCTCCTCCTATCCATCCGTCATTGGATCGCAGGGCCCGAGGAGTATCGCTCCCGTCATCGGTGCGATGTCGTCCGGTCGTCCGCCGTCCGGAAAGCGAGAGCGGAATCTTCGCCCCGAATGCGGCACCGTTGGCGGGTGCCGGACGGAAACCGGGAACTGGATGGGCGGACCACGGAGCGGACCCGGATGGGCGGGCTGGATGGGTGGACCACGGAGCGGACCCGGATGGGCGGACTGGATGGGTGGAACTGGATGGGCGGACCCGAAGCTGCCGAAGCGGATTCCACCGTCGGCGAGAGTTCCCCGGGAGTGACGGACGGCTGGCCTGTTGGACGAAAAACGAATATTAGCCCAACGTTGGCACCTTCGTTGGTTGGTACTTACCTCAGATATCGCGCTACGGTGCCCGTTTGTGCGGTGAATACGCACTTTCTTGCGTATTCGGCCCGCACAAACATCGCGATCGCCGATGGAAAAAACATTTTCGCGGTTTTGTTTTGCTCTGTTTTTTCACTGTTTTTTCACTGCCCGTCGGTTGCTATGGGCCGCGCAGGGCAGTTTGTTTATAAATAGAGGTAGGGTGGCCGGTTTTTTCGTCAGTAGCGTAGGTGAGTGAGTTGGAAGGAGACGTGTTTTTGGCAAGTGAAAAGTAAAAATTTTGTAAAAAAAAACAAAACTAACAAAAAAAATGGAAAACTACGAAATAGAAGAACAAGAGGTGGTAATTCGGATTGTAATATACGATGAAGCCTGTATTCGACCTGTAAAACCTGAACCCGTCCGGAAGCCGGAAAAAAAAGTTACATTTGCTCCGAAAACAAAAATCATCCAAAAAACAAAATCAAAAACAAAAACAAAACCAAAACAGAAAACAGAGCAAAAACCGGAACCAAAAACAAAGCCAAAAAAAGGCAAAAAAAAATCAAAACCAAAAACAGAGGAAAATCCGGAGGAAAAAATCAAAAAAACCAAACCTAAAACCAAAAAAAAATTGAAAAAAGACGAACAAAATTTGACAACGGCTGCCGGTCGGGGGAAGGACCAAAAAAAAAATAACAAAAAAATAAACAAAAAAACAAAAGAAAAATGAAAGCAAAAAAAAATTCAAAACAAAAAATTTAAAAAAAAATAACAAAACAAAAAATAAAAATAAAAAATAAATAAAAATAAAATAAAAAAATATAAAATAAATACAAAAAAAACTAAAAAAATAACAAAACGAAAAATAAAAATAAAAAATAAATAAAAATAAAATAAAAAATGCAAAATAACAAAACAAAAAATGAAAAAAAATAAGAAAAAACTAAAAATAACAAATAAATCAGAAAACCCTCATAGAAAACCTATTATAGATCAACGTTTGGATGGATGGAGAAATCATTCTGTGAATGATTGCGATTGATCAACCTAAAAAAACCGTTGTCGAAAGTGTTGTTTCATAGCATATGTTTCCAAAAGAAACGTATGATATGAGACAGCATGATTGACAACAGCCCTGGTTCAGTGTGGTGCCACACTGAACAGGGCTACTGTTTTCGGGTTTGTTGAATCGTGATTATTGGCAGGGTGATGGCATTTGTTCATCTTTCCGTTGGTTTATGATTTGTTTTTTATGAGGGGTGGGGTAGACAGTGGTTGTGGAGGGTGGGGTCTACCCCATGAAAAAAAAAAAAATAATAATAAATAAAATAATGTTGAAAAAAAAAACTTGAAAAAAAACACACACACACACACACACACACACACACACACACACACACACACACACACACACACACACACACACACACACACACACACACACTCCCTAGCGCTAACACCGACTAGTAGTGGAATTTCACACCAAACAACCCATCGCCGGCAAGTCCTCCCCCGGTCAAACCATTTTGCCGAAGACACCAAAACTCCCAGTAATCAGGGACCTGCGGTAGTAGTTATATGTATGCAATTCTGCGATTTCGGTGATGTCCGAGACTAACAAACGTAGCACCAACGATGCTTCCTAAAGCGACAAAACCGTTGGTGTCTTCGGGAACGTTGTTCGTGCTGGTCATGATTCGAAATCCCATCGGAGGAGAAGGCACTATAGAGGGCATTTCAATTTTCAATCTCGTTTATCTCAGGTTTCTGATTGTTTAAGAAAGATGGTTGCTGTCAGTTGAACAGCCGTTTGGTTTGACTTTCTGCCACAGGGCGGCGCTAGTTGCAAATGTGCCAAAGCATGCCTGTTTTGTCGATTATCTAGAACATGTTCAACAAGCTGTAACTTTTCATAGATTGCACAAAAAATTCTTAAATTTTGACTGCCAGCTCTACTACTAGATGGCTACAATTGGTTCCAATTTGGGCTTGCTTGGTAGACACTACACGAAGCTAGAGCGTTTCTAGTAAATTGTGTCTTATTTGACTGCTGTTCAATAAACCACTTTATCTCAGGGTTGAGTAAACCGAATCACGTGAAATTTTGGCCACTTGTGGCTGCTACATTGGTCTTTGATTACCATTTGACTCGACCCAAGTATGTCCAGAGGGAAAAACGTTACAGCTTGTTGAACACTTTTTGAGAAATTCTAATCAATTGCAAAACATCGCAAATCTCCAACTAGCGCCGCCTAGTGGCGGAATCCTGCATCGAACCGCAAACCAACTGTAAACCCTTGACATACCAAACAGCTTTGCCGAAGAAACCAACGTTCCAAGTTATCAGGATCCTGCGATATAGGAAGTTGAAAATTTCTAAGGCACATTCTTCGGCCAAACTTCTAAGACTAAGAGAACAAACCCGCCAAACCAACCCAAAGTCTACTTCGACGTTGTCTCACAAATTTTCTTGTTCTGTTTCTCAGGAATCAGAATCCTGATCGAGGGAAGAACCATGGAGCAGTGTTGCCACATTTAAATCTGTATTTTGCCTTTCAAAAATCTTCATAATCTGTATCACCATTTTTTGTCAAAAATCTTTATGAAATCTGTAATATTTCGCGAAAAATCTGTTTGAAATTCTGTAAGTTTCTGAAAAATCAGTTGAGGCCGACAAATCCCACCTTCCACCACCCACCCACCATCTTACCTAACAGCCGCAGCAGTGGTTCATCATCAAAAATTGCAGCCAGGCCAGGACTTGCTTTTGTTCACTTCACTTCACTTCACTTCACTGCACCACCGCCGAGTGGACCTTTAAACGAGAAAACTTACAACCACCCCGTAAACTGTATTGCCAACCCAAACCCAAACCCCCCCGCCCCGGTTCGGAACTTCGGATGTAAAGGAAAATCATAACACATTTTCATTTTTGCGAACTTTTTTTTATTGGCTTCAGATCTTATACTATGCTTACCAACTAACAATGATTAATATATGACTTACCCATAATCGCACAACTGTCCGCCAGATGGGACTGATATGCGATTACAGGCAGTGAACAAAACAGGAGACACAAAGGCGCAATATCCCAGAACAGTGATTAGCCCAGGCACCCTACTGCCCATGATCGCATATCAGTCCCATCTTTGCTGGGTTTCCTATTCCTATGGGACAATTATGCGATCATAGGCAGCCTATGATGGATAATGGAAATTTCCTGGACGCGATACACAGGTGCCAAATGATCATTCCCAGAAGAAGAAGAAAAAGAAGAAGAAGAAGAAAAAGAAGAAGAAGAAGAAGAAGAAGAAGAAGAAAAAGAAGAAGAAGAAAAAGAAGAAGAAGAAGAAGTGTGTGTGTGGGGGGAGAAGAAGCACCCACACCGAAAGTACTAGACTCCGTGGACTACAGAAGAAGAAGAAAAAGAAGAAGAAGAGGAGGTCCGATCCCGGTCGAATTCGCCAGCAAACACAAGCGCGCTCGCTGACACAAACACAGTCTACTCACGGTTCGCTGATTACTGGCCGGATCCGTTCGTCGTCGCCCGCCCGTTTGGAGCCCGATACGCGCTCTGTCCGTACGCCGTCGACGAACGCGTACGTGAGCCCACCATGAGCGTCCTCCAGCTGGGCCGTGTTGTTCTTTTCCAGTTCTTCTTCTTCTTCTTCTTCTTCTTCTTCTTCGTCGTCGTTTCGGGTTCCTCCTCCTGTGCCGGTGGCGCCCATTGGTGGAGAGCGAGCGAGGGTCTGTCCTGAAAAAACGGAAATGACCAACGATTAGCACCACAAATTTGCCCTCGTTCGATGGGGGGGTATGTACTTACGGGTGGGTGTCCGCCTCGTCATCGCAGCCTTGTTTCCCCCGTTGGCCCGTCTTCCGGCTCCGGTTCCGGCCATCGAGGGTGGTCCTTCTTTTCAAGCTCTTCTTCTTCTTCTTCGTCCGGGGTTCCTCCAAGAGGAGGCCAGAGCCGGTGGCGCTCAGTGGTGGAGGGTTGTCCTGAAAAAAAGGGAAAAAGAAAACGGGAAAGATGGGGGGGTACTTACGGATGTCTATTTTCCGGATCTCCTCCTATCCATCCGTCATTGGATCGCAGGGCCCGAGGAGTATCGCTCCCGTCATCGGTGCGATGTCGTCCGGTCGTCCGCCGTCCGGAAAGCGAGAGCGGAATCTTCGCCCCGAATGCGGCACCGTTGGCGGGTGCCGGACGGAAACCGGGAACTGGATGGGCGGACCACGGAGCGGACCCGGATGGGCGGGCTGGATGGGTGGACCACGGAGCGGACCCGGATGGGCGGACTGGATGGGTGGAACTGGATGGGCGGACCCGAAGCTGCCGAAGCGGATTCCACCGTCGGCGAGAGTTCCCCGGGAGTGACGGACGGCTGGCCTGTTGGACGAAAAACGAATATTAGCCCAACGTTGGCACCTTCGTTGGTTGGTACTTACCTCAGATATCGCGCTACGGTGCCCGTTTGTGCGGTGAATACGCACTTTCTTGCGTATTCGGCCCGCACAAACATCGCGATCGCCGATGGAAAAAACATTTTCGCGGTTTTGTTTTGCTCTGTTTTTTCACTGTTTTTTCACTGCCCGTCGGTTGCTATGGGCCGCGCAGGGCAGTTTGTTTATAAATAGAGGTAGGGTGGCCGGTTTTTTCGTCAGTAGCGTAGGTGAGTGAGTTGGAAGGAGACGTGTTTTTGGCAAGTGAAAAGTAAAAATTTTGTAAAAAAAAACAAAACTAACAAAAAAAATGGAAAACTACGAAATAGAAGAACAAGAGGTGGTAATTCGGATTGTAATATACGATGAAGCCTGTATTCGACCTGTAAAACCTGAACCCGTCCGGAAGCCGGAAAAAAAAGTTACATTTGCTTCGAAAACAAAAATCATCCAAAAAACAAAATCAAAAACAAAAACAAAACCAAAACAGAAAACAGAGCAAAAACCGGAACCAAAAACAAAGCCAAAAAAAGGCAAAAAAAAATCAAAACCAAAAACAGAGGAAAATCCGGAGGAAAAAATCAAAAAAACCAAACCTAAAACCAAAAAAAAATTGAAAAAAGACGAACAAAATTTGACAACGGCTGCCGGTCGGGGGAAGGACCAAAAAAAAAATAACAAAAAAATAAACAAAAAAACAAAAGAAAAATGAAAGCAAAAAAAAATTCAAAACAAAAAATTTAAAAAAAAATAACAAAACAAAAAATAAAAATAAAAAATAAATAAAAATAAAATAAAAAAATATAAAATAAATACAAAAAAAACTAAAAAAATAACAAAACGAAAAATAAAAATAAAAAATAAATAAAAATAAAATAAAAAATGCAAAATAACAAAACAAAAAATGAAAAAAAATAAGAAAAAACTAAAAATAACAAAAAAATCAGAAAACCCTCATAGAAAACCTATTATAGATCAACGTTTGGATGGATGGAGAAATCATTCTGTGAATGATTGCGATTGATCAACCTAAAAAAACCGTTGTCGAAAGTGTTGTTTCATAGCATATGTTTCCAAAAGAAACGTATGATATGAGACAGCATGATTGACAACAGCCCTGGTTCAGTGTGGTGCCACACTGAACAGGGCTACTGTTTTCGGGTTTGTTGAATCGTGATTATTGGCAGGGTGATGGCATTTGTTCATCTTTCCGTTGGTTTATGATTTGTTTTTTATGAGGGGTGGGGTAGACAGTGGTTGTGGAGGGTGGGGTCTACCCCATGAAAAAAAAAAAAATAATAATAAATAAAATAATGTTGAAAAAAAAAACTTGAAAAAAAACACACACACACACACACACACACACACACACACACACACACACACACACACACACACACACACACACACACACACACACACACACACTCCCTAGCGCTAACACCGACTAGTAGTGGAATTTCACACCAAACAACCCATCGCCGGCAAGTCCTCCCCCGGTCAAACCATTTTGCCGAAGACACCAAAACTCCCAGTAATCAGGGACCTGCGGTAGTAGTTATATGTATGCAATTCTGCGATTTCGGTGATGTCCGAGACTAACAAACGTAGCACCAACGATGCTTCCTAAAGCGACAAAACCGTTGGTGTCTTCGGGAACGTTGTTCGTGCTGGTCATGATTCGAAATCCCATCGGAGGAGAAGGCACTATAGAGGGCATTTCAATTTTCAATCTCGTTTATCTCAGGTTTCTGATTGTTTAAGAAAGATGGTTGCTGTCAGTTGAACAGCCGTTTGGTTTGACTTTCTGCCACAGGGCGGCGCTAGTTGCAAATGTGCCAAAGCATGCCTGTTTTGTCGATTATCTAGAACATGTTCAACAAGCTGTAACTTTTCATAGATTGCACAAAAAATTCTTAAATTTTGACTGCCAGCTCTACTACTAGATGGCTACAATTGGTTCCAATTTGGGCTTGCTTGGTAGACACTACACGAAGCTAGAGCGTTTCTAGTAAATTGTGTCTTATTTGACTGCTGTTCAATAAACCACTTTATCTCAGGGTTGAGTAAACCGAATCACGTGAAATTTTGGCCACTTGTGGCTGCTACATTGGTCTTTGATTACCATTTGACTCGACCCAAGTATGTCCAGAGGGAAAAACGTTACAGCTTGTTGAACACTTTTTGAGAAATTCTAATCAATTGCAAAACATCGCAAATCTCCAACTAGCGCCGCCTAGTGGCGGAATCCTGCATCGAACCGCAAACCAACTGTAAACCCTTGACATACCAAACAGCTTTGCCGAAGAAACCAACGTTCCAAGTTATCAGGATCCTGCGATATAGGAAGTTGAAAATTTCTAAGGCACATTCTTCGGCCAAACTTCTAAGACTAAGAGAACAAACCCGCCAAACCAACCCAAAGTCTACTTCGACGTTGTCTCACAAATTTTCTTGTTCTGTTTCTCAGGAATCAGAATCCTGATCGAGGGAAGAACCATGGAGCAGTGTTGCCACATTTAAATCTGTATTTTGCCTTTCAAAAATCTTCATAATCTGTATCACCATTTTTTGTCAAAAATCTTTATGAAATCTGTAATATTTCGCGAAAAATCTGTTTGAAATTCTGTAAGTTTCTGAAAAATCAGTTGAGGCCGACAAATCCCACCTTCCACCACCCACCCACCATCTTACCTAACAGCCGCAGCAGTGGTTCATCATCAAAAATTGCAGCCAGGCCAGGACTTGCTTTTGTTCACTTCACTTCACTTCACTTCACTGCACCACCGCCGAGTGGACCTTTAAACGAGAAAACTTACAACCACCCCGTAAACTGTATTGCCAACCCAAACCCAAACCCCCCCGCCCCGGTTCGGAACTTCGGATGTAAAGGAAAATCATAACACATTTTCATTTTTGCGAACTTTTTTTTATTGGCTTCAGATCTTATACTATGCTTACCAACTAACAATGATTAATATATGACTTACCCATAATCGCACAACTGTCCGCCAGATGGGACTGATATGCGATTACAGGCAGTGAACAAAACAGGAGACACAAAGGCGCAATATCCCAGAACAGTGATTAGCCCAGGCACCCTACTGCCCATGATCGCATATCAGTCCCATCTTTGCTGGGTTTCCTATTCCTATGGGACAATTATGCGATCATAGGCAGCCTATGATGGATAATGGAAATTTCCTGGACGCGATACACAGGTGCCAAATGATCATTCCCAGAAGAAGAAGAAAAAGAAGAAGAAGAAGAAAAAGAAGAAGAAGAAGAAGAAGAAGAAGAAGAAAAAGAAGAAGAAGAAAAAGAAGAAGAAGAAGAAGTGTGTGTGTGGGGGGAGAAGAAGCACCCACACCGAAAGTACTAGACTCCGTGGACTACAGAAGAAGAAGAAAAAGAAGAAGAAGAGGAGGTCCGATCCCGGTCGAATTCGCCAGCAAACACAAGCGCGCTCGCTGACACAAACACAGTCTACTCACGGTTCGCTGATTACTGGCCGGATCCGTTCGTCGTCGCCCGCCCGTTTGGAGCCCGATACGCGCTCTGTCCGTACGCCGTCGACGAACGCGTACGTGAGCCCACCATGAGCGTCCTCCAGCTGGGCCGTGTTGTTCTTTTCCAGTTCTTCTTCTTCTTCTTCTTCTTCTTCTTCTTCGTCGTCGTTTCGGGTTCCTCCTCCTGTGCCGGTGGCGCCCATTGGTGGAGAGCGAGCGAGGGTCTGTCCTGAAAAAACGGAAATGACCAACGATTAGCACCACAAATTTGCCCTCGTTCGATGGGGGGGTATGTACTTACGGGTGGGTGTCCGCCTCGTCATCGCAGCCTTGTTTCCCCCGTTGGCCCGTCTTCCGGCTCCGGTTCCGGCCATCGAGGGTGGTCCTTCTTTTCAAGCTCTTCTTCTTCTTCTTCGTCCGGGGTTCCTCCAAGAGGAGGCCAGAGCCGGTGGCGCTCAGTGGTGGAGGGTTGTCCTGAAAAAAAGGGAAAAAGAAAACGGGAAAGATGGGGGGGTACTTACGGATGTCTATTTTCCGGATCTCCTCCTATCCATCCGTCATTGGATCGCAGGGCCCGAGGAGTATCGCTCCCGTCATCGGTGCGATGTCGTCCGGTCGTCCGCCGTCCGGAAAGCGAGAGCGGAATCTTCGCCCCGAATGCGGCACCGTTGGCGGGTGCCGGACGGAAACCGGGAACTGGATGGGCGGACCACGGAGCGGACCCGGATGGGCGGGCTGGATGGGTGGACCACGGAGCGGACCCGGATGGGCGGACTGGATGGGTGGAACTGGATGGGCGGACCCGAAGCTGCCGAAGCGGATTCCACCGTCGGCGAGAGTTCCCCGGGAGTGACGGACGGCTGGCCTGTTGGACGAAAAACGAATATTAGCCCAACGTTGGCACCTTCGTTGGTTGGTACTTACCTCAGATATCGCGCTACGGTGCCCGTTTGTGCGGTGAATACGCACTTTCTTGCGTATTCGGCCCGCACAAACATCGCGATCGCCGATGGAAAAAACATTTTCGCGGTTTTGTTTTGCTCTGTTTTTTCACTGTTTTTTCACTGCCCGTCGGTTGCTATGGGCCGCGCAGGGCAGTTTGTTTATAAATAGAGGTAGGGTGGCCGGTTTTTTCGTCAGTAGCGTAGGTGAGTGAGTTGGAAGGAGACGTGTTTTTGGCAAGTGAAAAGTAAAAATTTTGTAAAAAAAAACAAAACTAACAAAAAAAATGGAAAACTACGAAATAGAAGAACAAGAGGTGGTAATTCGGATTGTAATATACGATGAAGCCTGTATTCGACCTGTAAAACCTGAACCCGTCCGGAAGCCGGAAAAAAAAGTTACATTTGCTTCGAAAACAAAAATCATCCAAAAAACAAAATCAAAAACAAAAACAAAACCAAAACAGAAAACAGAGCAAAAACCGGAACCAAAAACAAAGCCAAAAAAAGGCAAAAAAAAATCAAAACCAAAAACAGAGGAAAATCCGGAGGAAAAAATCAAAAAAACCAAACCTAAAACCAAAAAAAAATTGAAAAAAGACGAACAAAATTTGACAACGGCTGCCGGTCGGGGGAAGGACCAAAAAAAAAATAACAAAAAAATAAACAAAAAAACAAAAGAAAAATGAAAGCAAAAAAAAATTCAAAACAAAAAATTTAAAAAAAAATAACAAAACAAAAAATAAAAATAAAAAATAAATAAAAATAAAATAAAAAAATATAAAATAAATACAAAAAAAACTAAAAAAATAACAAAACGAAAAATAAAAATAAAAAATAAATAAAAATAAAATAAAAAATGCAAAATAACAAAACAAAAAATGAAAAAAAATAAGAAAAAACTAAAAATAACAAAAAAATCAGAAAACCCTCATAGAAAACCTATTATAGATCAACGTTTGGATGGATGGAGAAATCATTCTGTGAATGATTGCGATTGATCAACCTAAAAAAACCGTTGTCGAAAGTGTTGTTTCATAGCATATGTTTCCAAAAGAAACGTATGATATGAGACAGCATGATTGACAACAGCCCTGGTTCAGTGTGGTGCCACACTGAACAGGGCTACTGTTTTCGGGTTTGTTGAATCGTGATTATTGGCAGGGTGATGGCATTTGTTCATCTTTCCGTTGGTTTATGATTTGTTTTTTATGAGGGGTGGGGTAGACAGTGGTTGTGGAGGGTGGGGTCTACCCCATGAAAAAAAAAAAAATAATAATAAATAAAATAATGTTGAAAAAAAAAACTTGAAAAAAAACACACACACACACACACACACACACACACACACACACACACACACACACACACACACACACACACACACACACACACACACACACACTCCCTAGCGCTAACACCGACTAGTAGTGGAATTTCACACCAAACAACCCATCGCCGGCAAGTCCTCCCCCGGTCAAACCATTTTGCCGAAGACACCAAAACTCCCAGTAATCAGGGACCTGCGGTAGTAGTTATATGTATGCAATTCTGCGATTTCGGTGATGTCCGAGACTAACAAACGTAGCACCAACGATGCTTCCTAAAGCGACAAAACCGTTGGTGTCTTCGGGAACGTTGTTCGTGCTGGTCATGATTCGAAATCCCATCGGAGGAGAAGGCACTATAGAGGGCATTTCAATTTTCAATCTCGTTTATCTCAGGTTTCTGATTGTTTAAGAAAGATGGTTGCTGTCAGTTGAACAGCCGTTTGGTTTGACTTTCTGCCACAGGGCGGCGCTAGTTGCAAATGTGCCAAAGCATGCCTGTTTTGTCGATTATCTAGAACATGTTCAACAAGCTGTAACTTTTCATAGATTGCACAAAAAATTCTTAAATTTTGACTGCCAGCTCTACTACTAGATGGCTACAATTGGTTCCAATTTGGGCTTGCTTGGTAGACACTACACGAAGCTAGAGCGTTTCTAGTAAATTGTGTCTTATTTGACTGCTGTTCAATAAACCACTTTATCTCAGGGTTGAGTAAACCGAATCACGTGAAATTTTGGCCACTTGTGGCTGCTACATTGGTCTTTGATTACCATTTGACTCGACCCAAGTATGTCCAGAGGGAAAAACGTTACAGCTTGTTGAACACTTTTTGAGAAATTCTAATCAATTGCAAAACATCGCAAATCTCCAACTAGCGCCGCCTAGTGGCGGAATCCTGCATCGAACCGCAAACCAACTGTAAACCCTTGACATACCAAACAGCTTTGCCGAAGAAACCAACGTTCCAAGTTATCAGGATCCTGCGATATAGGAAGTTGAAAATTTCTAAGGCACATTCTTCGGCCAAACTTCTAAGACTAAGAGAACAAACCCGCCAAACCAACCCAAAGTCTACTTCGACGTTGTCTCACAAATTTTCTTGTTCTGTTTCTCAGGAATCAGAATCCTGATCGAGGGAAGAACCATGGAGCAGTGTTGCCACATTTAAATCTGTATTTTGCCTTTCAAAAATCTTCATAATCTGTATCACCATTTTTTGTCAAAAATCTTTATGAAATCTGTAATATTTCGCGAAAAATCTGTTTGAAATTCTGTAAGTTTCTGAAAAATCAGTTGAGGCCGACAAATCCCACCTTCCACCACCCACCCACCATCTTACCTAACAGCCGCAGCAGTGGTTCATCATCAAAAATTGCAGCCAGGCCAGGACTTGCTTTTGTTCACTTCACTTCACTTCACTTCACTGCACCACCGCCGAGTGGACCTTTAAACGAGAAAACTTACAACCACCCCGTAAACTGTATTGCCAACCCAAACCCAAACCCCCCCGCCCCGGTTCGGAACTTCGGATGTAAAGGAAAATCATAACACATTTTCATTTTTGCGAACTTTTTTTTATTGGCTTCAGATCTTATACTATGCTTACCAACTAACAATGATTAATATATGACTTACCCATAATCGCACAACTGTCCGCCAGATGGGACTGATATGCGATTACAGGCAGTGAACAAAACAGGAGACACAAAGGCGCAATATCCCAGAACAGTGATTAGCCCAGGCACCCTACTGCCCATGATCGCATATCAGTCCCATCTTTGCTGGGTTTCCTATTCCTATGGGACAATTATGCGATCATAGGCAGCCTATGATGGATAATGGAAATTTCCTGGACGCGATACACAGGTGCCAAATGATCATTCCCAGAAGAAGAAGAAAAAGAAGAAGAAGAAGAAAAAGAAGAAGAAGAAGAAGAAGAAGAAGAAGAAAAAGAAGAAGAAGAAAAAGAAGAAGAAGAAGAAGTGTGTGTGTGGGGGGAGAAGAAGCACCCACACCGAAAGTACTAGACTCCGTGGACTACAGAAGAAGAAGAAAAAGAAGAAGAAGAGGAGGTCCGATCCCGGTCGAATTCGCCAGCAAACACAAGCGCGCTCGCTGACACAAACACAGTCTACTCACGGTTCGCTGATTACTGGCCGGATCCGTTCGTCGTCGCCCGCCCGTTTGGAGCCCGATACGCGCTCTGTCCGTACGCCGTCGACGAACGCGTACGTGAGCCCACCATGAGCGTCCTCCAGCTGGGCCGTGTTGTTCTTTTCCAGTTCTTCTTCTTCTTCTTCTTCTTCTTCGTCGTCGTTTCGGGTTCCTCCTCCTGTGCCGGTGGCGCCCATTGGTGGAGAGCGAGCGAGGGTCTGTCCTGAAAAAACGGAAATGACCAACGATTAGCACCA
>NC_085138.1:450172459-450187982 GCF_035046485.1 Aedes albopictus
TGATAAAATTGCAAAGTTAAAGTTTATACAGTTTAAGAATATACAATTTATAAGACCATGCAATCGTTATTTCTATATTTTTAAACATACTCATTATAGCAAGCTATTTAACTTTCATGAGATGAACTATTAACCGTATGCATGCACTGTAATAAGTATCGGACTTATTAAGAAAAACACCCGAACTTCCTACGAAGTATTTTATTTCGATCCGCTGTACACGCTGTCTTGGTCACAACTGCCTAACTACATACAACTGAACATTCTAGAATGACTTAACAGTTCTTTTACAAGTGTTGCCAGATTTGATAAAACTAAAACCTATTACACGCTTTCTCTTTTTTTTATGTAGCTCAAAAACTCACTTAACCTAATCTATTTAAATGTCAAGCCTATTTGGGGGCCGAACAACACGTCCACTACGCGTTTTGTAGGGTACACTTCGTGAAGTATCATCTGAATCTGATTCAGACATAGCATTGGATAGATCAACGTCAATGGGTGACTCGGAATCACTTGCTGTATAGAAGCTTTCAGGATCAGCTTCTAGGGATAGCGATGTATCAGGTGACTGTGGTTCTGATCTTTCACCTTCCTGGAAGTCGAGATTAACAGGAGGTGGCTGATCTGGAGTGGAACGGCTAACACACAAATATGAGGGAACAATCACTCTAGCTGGTCGATCAGGACGATTCAAATATTTTGCAATGTGATCCTCATAATCCAACTCATTAGCGTTAGGACCTCCGTTTCGTGTTTTTGCAATGAACCGTCTATTTCGTCGGAAGTGATTTCCAAACCCATCCCTAACAACGTATGATCGACTGTTAACAATACGTACAATTTGACCGTAGTGCCACTCTTTGCCGTTCTTTTTAAAAATCACGCTGTCACCAATATTCAGGACTGGCAATGGTTTAGATGAACGATCATAGTAGTGCTTCTGGTACCGGCGCTTACGTTCCATCATTTCCGTAACACGGTTTTCTTCCAAGTTGTTACGCAAAAGCAGGCCACTGGACGTTGGTAGCCGAGTTTTAAGTTGACGACCGAAAAACAACTGACACGGAGAGACACCCATACTGGCTACAGGAGTAGAGTTGTATTCGAGCAAGCGATACCGGAAAGACTTTACATCACCCGCTTCATAGGACCTTTTAAGAATATTTTTGGCGATTGCTACCCCTTTTTCTGCTAGCCCATTGCTTTGAGGGTATCGAGGGCTCGAGAACACAAACTCAATGTTGCACTCATTAGCATAGGAATCAAAGGCAGACGAGTTGAAAGGGACATTGTCACACCTTATTTGCGTGGGATAACCGTAATCACAAAAGACTCGATCAAGGACGTCTATCACATGACGGGCAGATTTCTCACTCAGTTGTCTTGATATTACATACCCTGAGTAAGCATCTATGATCACCACATGGTCATGCCCAGCATACTCATACAGATCAATGCCAACACGCTGAAACGGGTAACAAGGAGGAGAATCTTGATGGAGAGGCTCTTTTTGAATATTACGCGTAAACTTTTCACACACAGTAGGGGAGACTGAGGAGACTTGATCCCTGGGGAGACTTGTTCCCCCCATATTTGCTCGGAATCAAAAACATTTTTCTTCTAGCATATTTTTTCCAAAACTACTCCTGGACAAACGACTATGTTTTGGCTACAAGTGATTTCGATTGTACATTGCATTATTTTTTAACGGCTAATGGTTTGTTTTCAGTTCTTCAGAAATCTTTTGGGCGATTCCGAAAAATCTCAATAACTTTGTGAAAATTGAACCAAATCGTGTCAAAATTTCACAGCACATAGTTTAAATAGAATACTTTCAAACTTATTTATCCAAATAAGGCTGTTGTTAACATATTTTAATTAATTTAGCTTAGTATACACAACAGTGACATGGGGAGACTTGATCCCTCGAGGATTACACACACATTATACATGTGAAAAATAAAATTCTATTCGGAAGCCTCTATTTACTTGGAATTCTAGTCTATTCAACGATAAAATGTGTCAGATAATTATAACTTTAGTACAAACCAAGAAAAGGGGGATCAAGTCTCCCCATTTTGAATATACGGCATATCCTTAAAAATTTAAGGAAATCTTACAATTTCAAACACTCCAAATTCATCGAAAATACAAGAAAACTCGAAAAGAAAATGAATAGGAAGACTCTGGAATTATTTTCCCTTAAAATAAACCATGTGCTCAAAGGGGGATCAAGTGTCACCCATTTTTGAAAAATACATCATAAGACATGCCTCCATAAAAACACAGTTTTGAAAACTTTAACAATAATTTAAAGGCCTTCTGTTGTGTATTAACTTGCAATAGCTGTTTACCTGCCATTTTGTACGGAAATCGGATCTAGTTTTGGGTTTTTTCTTAAAGTTTCAGGTAAATTAAGAAAAAGGGATCAAGTCTCCCCAGTCTCCCCTACATTCCTTTACTAGCTCCGAAATATCATTCGACATCCCTGGCCAAAAGAACTGGGCTCGTGCACGAGCAAGCGTTTTCTTCATTCCCAAATGAGGTGCATGCAACCACTTAGATATTGTGGACTGCAGCAATGTCGGAACAACCAAACGGTGTTCCTTGAACAGTAGTCCGTTTTCGTAATGAAGTAAGTGACGATGTTTGTAGAATAACTGCCCAAGATCATCCAATTGGTGGTAACCTGGCCAGCCATGCTCAACGTAACCAATGATGCGACGATATCGCTCGTCTTTGTCCAATGTTTCCACATAAAGCTTGTAATTATCAGGGGATAGGCAAACACTACGAGATAATGTGTGAATCATACCGGACAACTCCTCGCACAAGTCCTTGTCACTAGGAAGTGCCGCCCGAGACAGGCAATCAGCAACCAGCATCTCTTTCCCAGGTGTATATTTGATGCACATTCCCGGGTACTTCAACAAATGCAGGAACATCCTTTGAAGACGAGGAGTAACATCATCAATATCACGTTTTACTAGTGATTCCAGGGGTTTATGGTCAGATTGAACTACGAACTCATGACCATAAAGGAAGTAATGGAATCGTTCACAAGCAAACACGATAGCAAGAAGTTCTTTTTCAATTTGAGCCCACTTCTTCTCGCTATTCGATAGTGTACGTGATGCATAAGCAATAGCTTGCCCGTCTTGCATCAATACACTTCCCAGTCCATCCTTTGAACTATCGGTCTGGACAGTAACGGGCTTGTTAGGATCGAATATTGCCAACACCGGTGTAGCCGTTAAGGAGCTACGCAGATCTTCGAGTTCCCGTTCATGAACATCTGTCCACGCCCATTCGACGTCATTCCGAGACAATTCCCTCAGAGCAGCGGTGCGCTTAGATAGATTGGGGATAAACTTTCCAAGATATTTCAATAAGCCAAGCAACCGTAGCACGTCAGATTTTGTTTTAGGTTTGGGCATATCGAGAATTGCAGAGACCCAACTAACAATTACTCTTTTTACAAGCACCTTTACGACGAATTAATTCAGCATGGTGCTGAATAACATTTGGATAATTTTCAGGCACAACCTTTGTTCGGGTTTTGTTCACACAAATTTGGAGAAACAATAAAGCATAGTGTTGTGTACCAACTGAACTGTTTGTTGTTTAAAACATTTTACAAACTGATAGTAAAGCTGTTATTCAGCTACTGCAAAAATGATTTTAAAAAAATAAAATGCAAAATTTTTCAATTTCTACGAGAGTTTATGATTGACACTTTATGTTGTGAACAACTATTTTGAAATAATAACTACAAATACATTTACCTAAATCAAGATTCGAACTCGAGACCCATCGATTGCCAGCCGCTTGCCTTCCTATCTGCGCCGTCCTAGAGATGATGAATTGACGCGCTCAAATCAAAACATAAACTTCCCGTGGTTGTATAATGATTACACTTTGACTCCTATTCAGCAGTGGTGAATAATGTTCTGTTTATGGTTAACACCTGAAGAACACGTTAATTCAGCTGATGTTCAGTAAAAAAACACGTGTTTTTCATCCTGTACACTGAGTCGAAGTATGATGAAACGAAAGCGCTTATTTGACTTGTGAAAAACACATTGTACAGATACGTGTTCTAATTTTTGCATGTACTTGACAAGAAGCAGAAAAAGGTCTTGTTAAACTATTTTGTAAAGAAATAACTGCAAGTCGAACAAAAATATTATTAAACGCTTGAAAAGTGTTTAAATTTATAATTGTTGTTACCGATACGAAAGGTTGAACATTGGCTACTTTTTCAATTGAAAAAACATTTGTACAGTTATGTGTACAGCATAATTTTAGTTCAGCAATCATTACTATTATAAAGCAACAATTCAGCATGCATGCTGGTTTGCGGCTTGCGATTGTTAGTTGGGGACATACGATTGATCAGGTCGAATTTGGCCGTCGGACATAATGTGACCCATGAACTTGACCTCGTCAGATCTATATTGAGTTTTAACTGAGTTAAATTTTACGTTATTCTTACGCGCCCGTTCGAGAACAATAGCTAATGTTTTATCATGTTCTTCGAAAGTTTCTCCTGCTACCGCAACATCATCAAAGTACACCTCAACTCCTGGAATATCTCCGAATAATTGTACCATGCGTTTCTGAAAGAGTTCAGGTGCGCTACTTATTCCAAATGGAAGGCGGTTCCAACGGTATCGACCGAATGGAGTCATGAACGTTGTTAAATCCGAACTTTGACGATCCAGTTCCATTTGCCAAAAGCCATTTCGAAGGTCTAACACGGTGAATACACGTTTTCCTGACATACGACTAAGAAGATCTTCGGATTTCGGTATTAGAAAATGCTCTCTCCTGATGCACGCATTCAAAGGCTTTGGATCTAAACAGATACGCAGAGAACCGTTGGGTTTTTCGACAATTTGCATATTGTTCACCCAATCCGTAGGGTAATCGACAGGACTAATAATACCATGTTCCTCCATTGCCTCAAGTTCTTTCTTCAGACGATCATGCAAACTCATAGGAATTCGTTTTTTGTAGTGAAGCGATGGGATAGCGTTTTCTTTCAGTATAATTCTACAAGTACCTGGAAGCTTACCCAAACCTTCAAATACATCGGCATTAGATTCAATAAACCTTTGTCTCTCAGACGGAAATGTAATCGAAGACTCCAGACTGTTTAAACGCTCGATGAGACCAAAGGAAACACACGACTCAAGTCCGAGCAGAGGCTCAAATGAATCATCTACAACGAGGAAATCCGCTGTATGAGCCAGACCCTTGTCTGCATCCACACACTGTAGTGTAACGTGACCATGAATGTTGATTTCATTTGAGCTGTAGTCTACGACATTGAAAGATCTTTTATTCAAAAGCGGAATTTTCATACGGGTAACAACACTTAATGGAATACAGTTAACGTCAGCGCCGGTATCAAGCTTGAAGTTCACCGGCCAGTCCTGGATTAGATATCGCTTGGTCCATTTTTCACGAGCCTCCCCACTTGACATTGCATTCGAATTTATTCTATAATTAGAGTTGGATCTACTAGAAAACCTACGTTTACGAATGTCATTCAAACCCACTTCACAAAAATTACCTGCATCTGCCCAGTTCACCATGTGCACATTAGTGTTGCTCGTTGTCTGTTTTGTGTCGTATTTAGACCCACCGGACGATCGCATTGTTCCACTGCCCTTGCTGCCTCCGGACTGGACACCGCTCTTGCTGTCATGTTTGGTTGTTCTGCAGTACCTTTTGAAGTGCCCTCGCCGTCCGCATCCATCGCAAACCACGTCGATCGCTGGACAGTAGCGCCGATGACGTCCATTGAACGGTTGACCACAATTGTAGCACGTCAGCGTCTTCAATGCGGCTACCTCACTTTCCCCATTCGTAGATTTATCGGTTACGTTGTGCACCTCCTTCCGTTCCAACAGTTGTTTATTCTCGGCGGCGGCTTCGTAAACTTTACACATTTCGATGATGTTCACAAGTGGCTCGTTCTTACCGTCCAGCAATTTGAGTTGCAGCTTCTTATCTTGGATGCCGAGGATAATCCGGTCTCGCAACATCCGATCCGCATACGAGGTTTGGCAGGCTTCACGTTCGAACTCGCAGTACGCCAACTGTGTCCGGAGTGCTGTCTCGAATTCAGCAAAAGGTTGCTTCTCCTTCTGCACGATCAAATTGAACTTGAACGCCTCGACTGCCAGATTTTTCCGCGGGAGACAATAAGCGTCAAAATCATCAATCACCTGTGCCAGTGTGCGTTGTTGTACTGCGCCTCCGCCAGCAACAGGGACCACACCGGCAGCGGGTTGGTTGTTTACTCCACCTACGGCTGCAGCTGCTGCTCCTCCCACTGGCTGGTTCACGATATTGCCGCCGGCAGCTCCTCCACCGAACATGCTTTCAACGTCACCATTGTTCGGGAATAACGTATTGTAGATTTCTACGCCATGTTCACCGACCAGCCACAAAAACGTTGCTATTTTATTCCTTTCCGTTTCACCAGTTTTGTTGTTTGCAATCATGTAGATGTTGAATTTCTGCTTCCATCGTGGCCACTCTTTCGACAAATTTGTGCAGTCCAAAGATTGTGGTAGACGATCCACACCACCTGCCATGTTTACAATTGTCGATTTGGCAGTTCGCTTCGGTCATCACAGTGTGAGTGTGATCGCGAATTCTGCAGTGTTCGTTTTCTCACTAAGCGCTCTTCTCTCACGTCTCACGTTGACCCCTCCGAATTTTCGAGAACCACACACACTAATCACCGATATGATTCGCGACTGTACATGTGTACCACGACTTTTTCCGCTTCTTTGCGACTTCGTACAAAGTCCACGCCAACTGCGACTACTGAATGTTCAAGATTTTCGCTTTTGCACCGTATTTTCACGACACTTTCCCCGATATTTTCACGTTTTCACGACCGGTCCTTTACTTCTGACACCATGTAATAAGTATCGGACTTATTAAGAAAAACACCCGAACTTCCTACGAAGTATTTTATTTCGATCCGCTGTACACGCTGTCTTGGTCACAACTGCCTAACTACATACAACTGAACATTCTAGAATGACTTAACAGTTCTTTTACAAGTGTTGCCAGATTTGATAAAACTAAAACCTATTACATGCACCTTATTTTATTTATGTGTGTGCAAACATAATTTTTAAAGATAAGATGTTATAGTTAAAAATTATATATTCTCACACATAATTTTAAAGTTTGGGAGACTCAGTTGAATAGCAAGCTCGCAGCGGCCAGGGCAACGGTCATATGGTCCACTGCACGAATATATTCTGGCCTGCTTACTCTCACACGAAATTTGACGTTTGAGCGGTGTCGGCACCTCTCAAACGTCAAATTTCCTGTGAGAGTAAGCAGGCCAGCATAAATTCGTGCAGTGGACCATTGTAGATCGAATCTCGTCAACAACTGCGGTGATAATTACTTTTGTTTCTGAGGTGATTATTAGTTTCATTATCATTTTATAATTCATAAATGCACGTACAAATGAGAAGCATTCATTTCAATGATTCAGCGGCAGAAATTGTATCTAATAGAAGATGTGCAGAAAACTATCCCGGGAGCCAGAAGGAGGAATCATCGGATCAACGTTCGCACTGGCAGGAGGAAGATCAACTTAAAACTAATTTAGCAGTTGCCGTAGCCGGCCTGGAGAAACTTGAAGATTATTATATTATGGTCATCCGTCGCATACCGGTGGGGAACAGGAGCTCCAAGATTTTGTGAAAATCGGATGCCGAAATCTACTGATGGCGATTTTTTTTCGGAAAATCCACAATTCCCGGAACCAACTCGAAGAGAAGCGGTGCTATAAGCAGGTAAGGGTATATTAAACGATAAAATCTTGAACAGCAAACAAATCCTCATCGTTTCTTTCAGAAAATAATCATGTTACTGAAGCCTAGACTGCGAAGCCAAGTCTCGGAACCCCACTCAGGATCCACGAACCATGGGCCTCTTCGGAAGTTCTCTGGCGGCCGGATCCCGTGGAGAAAGACACCCTGAAAATCAAACTCTTCCGTCTACTGCCATAAGCAAAACGCGTCTAACATCACTGCATCATGACAGATGAAGACGAGTTTTAAGAAAAACGAACAATTTCACTGCATTTTTATGATTATTTTCGAGTTTTTTTTTTCAATAAACAAAAACAATGAAACAAAAACAAAAAGTTATTGCGTGATTTATGATTTTCATTCGAAACAAAACATAATTATCATAAACAACTCGTAAATGAATGGTAAAAACCTCACACATAAATTGTATTAATGGAGTCAGTTGATTTTTATTCATTAGGAAGCATACATGTTATCTGTGGGAGGCTCTATAAAATCTATGTTTTCAATCATAAGTTTTAAATGTGGAGCCAAATTGCAAAAATCTATTTAGTTTCACACATAATAAGTATACGGAAAATCATCTCAGTGTATGAAAATTTTCTCAAAATTTTATGGTTAAGATACATAACGACCACCATTTTTTATTGCAAAAGTGTCATTTACCATTCGCTGAATGGTATAGAACAATAGGGGTAATGGTGAGTGTGCTGTGCAAATTACAATACGTTTAATTGTGAATAATTGTCGAAGAAATGGTGTTGTAACAATAAAATTTATCGTATTTTTATGATATTTTTTATCAGGGAACGCAGGGGGAACGCACTTCCTCGGACACATACTTTGTTAACCGAAAACAAAAACGCATTTATCCATTGCTATTCGTCACTTACTGCTGCAGCGATGAACTGCAGCTCTACAGGTTCACGACGGATAACAGTCGCGGATAAATACGGATTTTTTCGGTCAACAAAAGAAGTGTCATTCCCCATTTGTCTCAGGATGGATTCATCGTTTTTTTCTGAATTATTATTTTTCCGTGCAAATTTTCAGTGCATCAATCGCAGCCCACCCCTGCGCTGGATTTGTAAAAAAATCGATTAATTTTGTTCCAGTGTAGCTGAATCCTCCCAGCTTGAACGCAAACCGCTTGCGATAATTTTCATGTGCGTCGCCCGAGCTGTCAGACAACTGTCAAAATTTTCATCAACTTCCGGCTCCGAACTGTCGACTTTCCTTTCGCTCTTTTTCCGTCAGATAGCTGCGGCTGTTGAAACACATTTCGTAAAGTTTGCGAAAAATTTAATGTAAGTTCGATTGGTTTTCCTTTTATTTTGTTTGTGAATCGTAGCCAGTGGCGTTGGCAAGTGTTTTGTTGCAAGAAACGTTGGAAATGGTGTAAAATTAGTTGCTAAATTAGTGATTTTGTTTACTGTTAACCTTCGTTTGATACAACCACTGTTTTGATACACATTGAACTAATCTATTGTTTTTCCAATTTCAGAACATGTCGGATGTCGAAGTGTAAGTATTATTGATATGTTGCGCAGATAGAAATGTTGCATTAACTGTTCAATGTTTACAGCGAAGCCCCTGTCGCTCCCGTCGACGGAACGATGGATGTCAACACAGCGCTGCAAGAAGTGCTGAAGAAGTCCTTGATTGCCGATGGACTGGTCCATGGTATTCACGAAGCCTGCAAGGCTCTGGACAAGCGTCAAGCTGTTCTCTGCATCCTGGCCGAAAGCTGCGACGAGCCCCAGTACAAGAAACTCATCACGGCTCTGTGCAATGAGCACCAGATTCCATTGATCCGTGTCGATTCCAACAAGAAGCTGGGAGAATGGTCCGGTCTGTGCAAGATCGACAAGGAAGGCAAACCCCGCAAGATCAGCGGAGCTTCCTGCGTAGTGTTGAAGGTATGTCGAAAGAGGAAATTTTGCCGGAAGGTAATTGAACTAATCACTGGTTTTGTTTTGTTCCACTTGTAGGCCTATGGTGAGGAGACCCCAGCCCATGATGTCATCCGGGAGCACCTCAAGCAGCTGAGGCAATCGAGCTAAACAAAATATGAGGGATCGCAAGAATGTTTATTGAAGAATACATAACGTGAAAATCCAGTAATTCCTAAGAGTAAGCGATTTAAAGTGTTTTCAAGTGATGACACATCTCCTTGTGTTTGGTCCAGTCGGCAACCTGACAGTCGCTGCAATTACAGGATAATCGAAAAGTTTAAAACGGAGAAACAGTAAGTATTGCAAGTGCAACCTACCGAGAACAGTAGAAAGCAGAAACGCATTTGGAACACTTCTTTTCTGCTGGTTTGCCACAGTGGGAGCACCCTTTTTCAGCAGATTTGTGTTTCTGTTCCGAGATGTTTTCCAGCATATCGGTGTTGTAAGCAACAGCTAGCCTGAAATGAGACAAGTGAATCTGTGATCTTGTGGAAGTGCTTTGATGCGATCAGTGAAGCTAACAGATGCATTGGCAGAAAAAACTACACTGCTGAAACAGATTCTGATTTTGTTTATAATAGCGATGCCATCGATTCTAAATTTCGGTCAAAACATTATGCGGCGTCATTGAAAATAACTCACTGGATGATCGGGGGCAAAATGTTATTTGAGTTATTGAGTATTTAAAAGATCTGATAATAATATAGGGAAGTGGAACCATCTCAACAGAACTTCTATTTTGGGCATTTTTCCGCTGTAAGTTCAATCAATTTTGAATCATTTTCAGTTGAAGCTTTGTGGCTGCGTGACAGCATATTTGTCCAGACTGTACCTGTTGTTCGAATTGCACCTCTACAAAGACCTAAGTGTAGACGGTTGTTCCCCACTTTACCATGTGTTTAAGTAGTTCTAATCAAAATTCTGTAGTTTACCTCCCGTAGATATGTTATCTGGCTTCTAATAATAATACTTTTACGCCTATGCGTATTACTTACAGTGCCTTTTATAATACACTGATTAAACCCGTTGTGGTAGGTATGGACGATCAGCTCTAGTTGGACAACAAACTGTCCTTTATGCTAAATGTTTTTATGCCATGAGATGAGATAATCTCATATATCGTATATATGACAATGGCACAAATGTCCCAAATGAAGGATAACATGGGGCCTGTAGCATAATGAAAATTTTACTAATAATATTAGTCTTGTAGCTTGTAACTTATAATTTTCTGTTGCATAAAAATACTACAAGTACAAGTTACAAGTCCAATACTACAAGTCGGTTGGACTAATATTATTAGTAGAAATTAAGGGTGTATGTTGCATAAACAAACTACAAGTATAAAATATTAGCTATGACTTGTACTTTTGATTACAAGTCTCAAAGGTCTTGTAAAATAATTTACAAGTTAGATTTAAAGTATTGTAGAAGTCATATTTAGTTTTGAATATATCGATTTACCATTTAGATGAACTCAAAAGATATTATTTATTTAACATATCAACCTTAATTTCTATTTTCGACGATTAAATTTGGCAGTATGTATTCGAAACTCATTGAAGAGAAAATTACGCTGATGTACACTTTGTGTCCAAAATATAATTTCTGCTGAGTCTCTTAAGTTCTCCAAAGTTTCTACAATACCCATCTTTGATTGGAGGTTCTTGGTAAAGTTATATGTTATGGTCACTGCATAAGCACAGGTAAAGTTGCAGATGCAAAATAAATTTGAATCAATTGCTTGTATTGCGCATCATCAAGCTAATCAAGAGCTACAATATACATACACTAACTCGAATCGAGTTGCGACATATAAAAGTAGGTAAAAGCTCAATTTTTGCATCCCAGATCACTTCGGACTTTAACAAGAAGCATAATACATGTTGCTAAATCTTTATACATTGTTTTTCAACCAGTACTTTTAAATCTTTGGGACATTTCACTTAAAATCTAGGTACTTGCAGTGCCATACTTTGTAAAAAAATATTTCGTCAGAGCGGCCGAAAATTATCCAAACAGCACATGCTTTTTTTCATCTATCGTATAAAAATGCAAAACTTCGGAAAAAATGAAGTTATTTCCGGATGTTACGCGGAAAATGCAGAATATAAACAAACATCAACTGCCATTTCAAAGTAATAGTGAACTGTCGGATGAATTTTGACAGATAAATGAACCAAAACAACTTGTATTTTCATGGTCACTAATATTACAAGTGCTAATAATATTAGTGGAAAATTGAGCCTTTATGCAACACAAATTATTAGCACTTGTAATATTAGTACTTGTAACTTGTAGCTAATATTATTAGCCCGATTATGCTACAGGGCCATGATAGTCATGTTTGCCCTCAGTCATGTCTTGTGGGCATTTTCAAAAATACCCTTCCTTCTCACCGACACTGTTAGCACCATGAATGTTCATTCCTTCTTAGAAACAACATGTAGGGAAACTTTCTCTGCATTCGCTTCCCCATTTGCATGAATAGTTCTGTGATGTTCTCTCTTTCTGGCAGCAAAATTACAATGCATTTCTGTCTGGTGGAGACGTGGGGTAAACTAGGCCTGTTCTATAGAACACTATCCTTCTGAAGCAGTTTTTTAGACGTGCATAGATGATGCGACATCCAGGAAGACACTGTTGCAAACCGACCCGGATGGTTACGGATGGAAAGCCTTTTAGCCGCACCAAGCGATACTTACAGTCCTGAATGGAATATCTAATCTCGTTACATAAATAATTATTTCCTTTTTTATCAAAGGTTTTTCCTTCGTCTTATAATGTTACAATGATTAGTACAACTTTTTTGGTTCATCAATTTTAGACGAGTTGTACACACTTTCCCCATTCGCACAACAGTCCCATGTGAATAGGAAACCTAGCCAGGGTGTCTATTACCTGGAAAAACCTGAAAAACCGGGAATCCTCAGGGAGTTTTATTAACCGTTTTTGCTTTTTTCTACACCGTGTATTTTAAATGGGTGCTGGGTACCCGGGTACCCTGCCGGCAACATAAGGGTTAAACAGGGAAAAACCTGGAATACTCAGGGAATATCTTGAGTACTCAGGGAAATTTTACTCCGATAAAAAAAATATTGGGTCGTAATCGTGGAATTAATTTCGGAATTCCTCATGGAACTTTTACGCGATTCCTTGCGGTGTTCCTCTTGGGACTTCCCCAGAAGATCTTTCCAGAATTTCTTTCAGAGTTGCTAAAGGAGTTATTCCTGGGGTTTCTACTAAAGTTCCTCCAAGGGTTTCTGAAGGAGTTTTCACGAATTTACTGCAAGAGTTCCTCAAGAGATGTCTTGAACTATCTTCGAGATGTTCTTCCTGGTCTCCTACAGGAATTTCTTAGAAGTTTTCGCGAGGTTTATTTTGAAGTTTTATCCTGGAACTTCTCTCAGAAGATTCCTTCCGATGTTGGTCATGAGATGTTTCTCAGATTTTTTTTTCCTAATTTACCCTAGACTTTCTCCAAGATTTTTTTTCCAGAGTGCCTTCTGGGATTTCCACAGGAGTTATTGCTGATATTTATCATTGAATTCTTCTCTTGCATTCTTTCAGAGGTAGGCTCTACCTTGTAGTTGTACCGGATATCTTGCAGTGATCACCCTGAGATTTTTTACAGATATTCTCTGCATTATTTTCAAAATTCTTCCCGGAATCTTTACCAGAAATTGTCCCGAAATTCTGGATACTCCTTTGGGGATTTCTCCCAAAGTTATGGTAGGGATTCTTCAACGGGTTTTCCTCAGAATGTCTCGTGAGATAACTTACGAAATACCTTATAGGAAATTCCTTTTCATTTTCATTTTGCAGCATTTGGTGGGGCTATGAAAGCGCAAGTCAGTCCAAATCCATTGATAAGGAGGGGTAATGGCTGAATAGTCTTTGCTGACCACATAAACGCCATGGGATAGGAAAGGGGTATTTTGGTGTGGGATTAGGATGTTGGTACAGACTTGACAATATCAATGCTATTCAGATGCAAAATAATTTCAAGGCTCAATAGTGAATCGCATACCTTCCAAAACCAAAAAACAATAATCCACAAACTGCCAAGCAAGTCATAGAAAGAAAAAGCACCCGATTGTTTATTTTGTCAATTATAACAAACGGAAACTTCTACCCTCTCCGACTCGCCAGTCACCCCGGAAAAAATATCCCTTCAGTTCTGGAAAATTATATTATCCCCAATTAAGTCTTTAATCGAATTGTCTGCGTGGTCTTATAGTACCCCTACTAAAGAACCAGTCATTGCCATACATATTAAATGCTAGACATGACCCCATGAATAGCATTTGCATATGTAAAAGCTTTGCTGATGTGACTTTCCTATTAGGCAATTCTCTCATCTCATGTTTGTCTTCAAAACCTTGTCAAGCTTAGACAATTGAAGTTGATAAACAATACATTACAAGGTTCGCATCCCCATAGAATGAGATCATTCATTCGCACTACAACACCATAGGAGACAATATCACATTGGCTGAGTACACTACAATTGCGAAAAATCTCCCTTTTCCTCCTATCCGCAACCTTGGGACGCGCCCTGTTGGATTTCGAAAGCCCCGGAGAATATTACAAACCTTCAATGGCATTCCCATACATTAACCCACATTGCCCATTCAGGGGTCTGACCCTCCCTCAGTTTGTAATATTCTCACCAATTTGGAATTATATTTTCCCGGCACATAAATGACTTCGACAAATATTCGATATATGCAGCAGCATGATCAGTACAACTGTATCAGATGAATTGAAGATCTGATTTTTACAGAATTGTTTGCCATTGATTATACATTCAGCTATTCCAATCATTACTGCAAAGCACATCGGCTACATGCCTGAAATCAAAGCTTCTTGGAACATATAATCCAATCCCAGGGGATTCCTTCTAGCCATTCTTTAGGAATTAATTCTAGTGGTCTTCTACAGGGTGTCTACTACCAGGAAAAACCTGGAAAACCGGGAATTCTCAGGGAATTTTATTTAACAGGGAAAAACCTGGAATACTCAGGGAATATCTTGAGTACTCAGGGAAATTTTAATCCGATAAAAAAAAACATTGGGTCGTATGAATAAAAACCTGGTAGTAAAAATCCATATAGAAATTTCGCTACAAGAATTTTTTTTCCAGAAATTCCGTCAGGGTTTCTTTCTGGAACTTCTTTAAAAATACCTCCTGGAATGTCTATCAGGATTTCTTAAAAAAATCCTTCCGCATTTTTGGCGCTATTTTTCTTGGTATTCCTTTTTGATTTTTTTTTCTTCGGAAAGGTATACTTCCGGATTCCTGAATTCCAATCGATTTCTCCTGGAGTTTTTTCACGGGGATGCTATTTCTTCCCGGAGTTGCTCTAGTGTTTTGCTCAAAGTAATCTTCGTAGAATTTCTACCAAAATTGATCCCGAATACTCTATAAGAATTTCTATACCGTGTGCGCACCTAACTTTGCGCAGGTCCAAACTTTGCGCATTCTTGTGAAATAACGAAACAAATAACTAAATGTCAACATATTCACCAGTTTAATCATTGCAGTAGCATTGTGTAAACATAAAAAGTATTTGACAAATATTTAATGTCCATAAAATCTTTGTTTATGTTGAATAATAAACAAAAAATACACAAAAATGTCAAAATTTGCCTCGCCTTAACAGGGTTGCCAAGAAGAAGCTCTACTAAAAATCAACATTTTCCTCGATA